>NC_069504.1:366723351-366820851 GCF_027579735.1 Bombina bombina
TGACAACCATAGACCTAAAGGATGCATATCTTCATGTTCCTATTCACATGGACCATCACAGATTCCTGAGATTTGCCTTTCTGGACAAACATTTCCAGTTTGTGGCCCTTCCATTTGGTCTTGCCACGGCTCCCAGAATTTTTTCAAAGTTTCTGGGGGCTCTTTTGGCAGTGATCCATTCTTGTGTAATTGCTGTGGCACCCTACCTGAATGACATATTGGTTCAGGCGCCATCTTTTCAACAAGCAAAATCTCACACAGAGATATTGTTGTCTTTTCTTTGTTCCCATGGATAGAATGTGAATCTGGAAAAAAAGCTCCCTTTCCCCTGCTACAAGAATAGTGTTCTGAGGGACCATAATAGATTCTCTATTGATGAAGATTTTTCTGACAGAGGTCAGGAAAAACAAAATAATTTCCTCTTGCCGATCTCTTCAGGTTACTGCTTATCCTTCAGTGGCTAAATGTATGGAGGTAATCGGTCTGATGGTGGCTTCCATGGACATCATTCCTTTTGCTCAATTCCATTTGAGAGCTCTCCAGTTGTGCATGCTCAGACAATGGAATGGTGACCATGCAGATCTATCTCAGAGAATAGAGTTAGATCAGTCATCAAGGGACTCTCTCCTATGGTGGATTTCTCAAGAAAATCTGTCGCAGGGCACATGCTTGGCACATGCTTTTGGAGACCTTCCTGGGTGATTGTGACCACAGAGGCCAGCCTGCTGGGCTGGGGAGAAGTCTGGAACTCTTTAAAAGCTCAGGGCCTTTGGAGTCGGGAGGGGGACTCGGGAGGAGTCTGCTCTTCTCATCAACATTTTGTAGTTGAGGGAAGTTTACAATGCTCTATTGACTTGGCCTCAGTTGTTCTCAGCCCAGTTTATCAGGTTCCAGTTAGACAACATAACCTCTGTGGCTTACATCAATCACCAGGGAGGAACTCAGTGTTCCTTAGCCATGAAGGAGGTTACCCACAATTGCTGTCTATCTGCCATCCACATTCCAGGAGTAGACAACTGGAAAGTGGATTTTCTAAGCAGGCAGACTTTTCATCCCAGGGAGTGGGAACTCCATCCAGAGGTATTTTCCAGCTTAGTCCTCAAATGGGGGGTGCCAGAGTTGATCTGATGTCGTCCCATCAGAACGCCAAGCTTTTAAGGTATGGTTAAAGGTCAAGAGATCTACAGTCCATTCTGATAGATGCTCTGGCAGTGGGAAGGACCTCCTGATTCAGGGTCCCTTCCTTCATCCAAATCTTGTTTCTCTGAAGCTGACTGCTGACTGCTTGGAGATTGAATGTTTAATTCTGTCTAAGCATGGTTTTTCTGAGTTGGTCATTGAGACCATGATTCAGGCTCACAAGAAAGATTTACCATAAGATATGGCATAAATATCTTTATTGGTGTGAATCCAAGGGCTACTCTTGGAGTAGAATTAGAATTCCGAGAATTTTATCTTTTCTTCAGGAAGGCCTGGAGAAGGAATTGTCAGTACCCTGAAGGGTTAGATTTCTGCTTTATCAGTTTTACTACATAAACGTTTGGCGGATGTGCCAGATGTGCAATCTTTTTGTCAGGCCTTGGTCAATATCAGACCTGTCTTTAAGTCTGTTGCTCCTCCTTGGAGCCTTAACCTTATTCTTAAAGTTTTACAGCTGGCTCAGTTTGAGCCATTGCATTACATAGACATTAATTTGTTGTCTTGGAAGGTTTTGTTTCTTGTTGCTCGGAACTCTCCATTCTGCAGTGTGATTCCCCTTATCTTATTTTTCATGCCGATAAGGTGGTTCTTTGTACTAAGCTAGGTTTCCTTTCTAAGGTTGTTTCTAATAGAAATATCAATCAGGAAATTGTTGTTCCCTCTCTATGTCCTAATCCTTCTTCTTCCAAAGAACGTTTGTTCCACAGTTTGATTGTTTACGTGCTCTTAAATTCTACTTACAGGCAACTAAGGATTTTCGCAAGACCTCTGCCCTCTTTGTCTCTTTCTCTGGGAAATGTAAAGGTCAGAAAGCTACTGCTACTACTCTTTCTTTTTGGTTACAAAGTATAATTCGTTTGGCTTATAAGACTTATGGCTCATTCCACAAGAGCTGTTTCCTCTTCTTGGGCTTTCAAAAATGAAGCTTCTGTGGAACACATTTGCAAGGCTGCAACTTGGTCTTCTCTACATACTTTTTCCAAATGTTATATTTTTGCCTCAGCTGAGGCTTCTTTTGGGAGAAAGGTTCTTCCAGTGGTGGTGCCTTCTGTTTAGGACTGCCTGTCTTGTCCCTCCCTATTTATCCATGTCCTCTAGCTTGGGTATTGGTTCCCAACATTAATTACTTATGCCGTGGACTCACCATATCTTAGGAAAGAAAAACAAATTTTATGCTTACCTGATAAATGTATTTCTTTCCGGATATGGTGAGTCCACGGCCCCACCCTTTATTTTAAGACAGTTGTTCTTTTTACTATAACCTCAGGCACCTCTACTCCTTTTTCTCCATTTCCCTTTGGTCAAATGACTAGGGGTTGTGGATAAGGGAGTTATACTTAGCATTTTAACTGTGGTGCTCTTTGCCTCCTCCTGCTGGTCAGGAGTGACTCACCATATCCGGAAAGAAATACATTTATCAGGTAAGCATATTTTTTATTTTTTTTGTGGATGCCCATGCTTGCTATATGGGCATAGCTAGTAGCTTCACCAGCCTGTAAAGCTCCTAAAACGGGAAAATGACAGATAGAGCATACAGCTTTCCATTTTCCATTTATAATTAAATTTGCTTTGTTCTTTTGGTATACTTTGTTGAAGGAGCAGCAGTTCACTACTGGGAGCTAGCTAAGCACACTGGGTGAGACAATGACAAGAGGCATGTATGTGCAGCATCCAACCATCAGCTAGTTCCCATTTATTTCTTTATCTAAAGATAAAAAAGTTTTACATTTCTTTTGAATATGTATCTTTTTTTTTTGTTACAAGATGACATCTGAGAGAACAAGTTAATTCAGGTTAATGTAATTATATATCAGAATACAAGTGTATTCAAAATTATATGTTGAAAACAATTTTTTCCTGTATCTTGTAAATCCAAAACATGATAGTATGTTTTGACGGCATTTAATTTGTGTTGTTTTTTTTTTTGTTTGTTTGTTTCTTTTATTTTACAAAATAACTCTTTGTCATTTTAATTTTTCTAAAACAAATATAGGAACCTCAAAGAATCCAAGTACCTTTTAAAAAAAAACTGTTGTGAAATCATACACTGCATCATTACTTTTAAAGTCACCTTGAACCCAGTTTAGTTCATTGCTTTTCTATGTGTAACTCTGCAGGTCATTACTTATAACAACCATTCAGCCCATTGGTTTGGTTACTCAACCATGCATGGCTTCACTAGTCATAGCCTGTTTAGAGAGCATTGCTTCTCAATTCTCCAGCCTTGTAGATCATTTGCAGAGCATCGTAATGTAGCCTAAATCACTGCAAAGAAGCACATAAAAACATGGCTCACCTAGGGTCATCCATTGCAGTGATAAATGTCTAGTATTACACTTCTAGTGGTGCAATATAGGGATTTCTGCAGAACATTGCATTCTGTATCTCACTCCCTGTAGACTAAGGCCTGCCGATTTGAGCATTACATTATATTCTGTATTTCTTTTTTTTTTTTCTCATTTCTGGGAAGAGAAATAATAACATTGGTTTTCTCCCATAATGCTCATGCCGCAGTGAGTTCCAGCATTGTGACACCAGATTCCATCTGTTCCAGTTGAATTGTCCTTCATTTTCCTCTCATCTATCTTTTTAGAATACTCTGCCTTGTCACATTCCACCATTTCTGTTCACTATGTTTATTCCTCTTCCTGTTTATCATAAAAGGTGTAGAAAATAAAATGTAATGTATATGAAAAACAATGGATCCTCTTTAATTTGTGTGCGTGTGTAAAAAATAGTAATGGCTATCTAAATACACTGAAATAATGAGGAAATACAAAACTAAGCACCACTGATGTTGCAATATTAATGTTTAATGGTTGTTAAGGACCATTAAATGGTTGTTCTTCACAGGGACACCAGTTAAGTGTAGTAATACTTTCTTTAAATGATCAAAAGATTGTTTTCCTAGTCCCTTTAACTCTTAATGATCTGGTCTCCATTTTCTCTATCCCCTCTGTATGCATTGTTAGTGACTTCACATTCATTCTATTAATTATATTATTCCTTGCTATATAACCATCATTAAAGCTGTTCAGAATGATTTAAGTGCATTAACTCCATAATGCTGCATAAAAATAATGTAACTCTGTTGGTATTGTAAGTCTTTAAAAAGGCACTTATAGCATTTACTGCTTTTGTAAGGATAATGTATGCATGTATATGATAATCCCCAAGAAACCCTTATCAAAATGAAAGATAATTTGAATGTGAGAGTGACGTTAAAAGTTATTACTTGTTTTAAACTTTAATGGTTATATTTACCACACAATGCAAAGCTATTTGGGGCAGTTGAACTAATGGAGCTTGTTGCTTAGCATAACAACGTTAAGCTCTAAATGCCCACAGGATATATGTTACTCTACCGAGATTTTGTCATATATTATGATAAGGAGGCTTACAACTATACGCTGTAATATATTATGGTGCTCTAGGTATTTTCTTCTTTTATATTGATTTATAAAAGGACAGGCCACCCTTGTTTTTATAGACTTGTGTGCCCTGCAAGCACAATTCAATTCTAATCACATTTCAAATAGCTAATAATCGTGCTAATATGATTTTATATGTGTAATACATGTATGTTTATGACTCTTCATGTCACATAAGACAGCTAGTTGTAGAAAAGAGGGACAAAATCTGGTGGGGGTTCAAAAAAAGTTGATGACAAAGCTAATGTCAAAGCTAATGTCATAAGGGTTGATTTCCTTCTCTACTATTCATCTTTGTCTACCTCCTTAAACTTTCTTCTTGAACAAAGAGCACTGGACTAGACATCTAAAAAGAGCAGTACCTTGCACATTCAGGATGTGCTACTGTTATGAAAGAGATGTATAGTGAACCCCAGCATCCATCTAGAATATCCACTACGTTTCAGAAGTGTTTGCTTCACTTAGTCCTAAATTAATACACCATTTGCTTCACTTAGTCCTAAATTAATACACCATTTTCATGAGAATGAAAAAAATCTATTTAGTGTTATCGTATGCACATAGAGTTTCAATTATTTCCAAGCATACACAAATAACTGAAATGGAGTTGAAAGTAAAAAGATTCTGCACAAGCGAAACACAAAATATGAGCTATCTTCAGAACTACAGATATCGCTACCACGTTAATGTCTTCTCCCCATATACTTCAATTGAGCGCGCAACTTGTGCTCTAACCCGAAAATCAGTAGGCCTACAGTGCTAAAACCAAAGTGAGTTATGAATATTTATCATTCCAATGTTCTTCACATAAAAGAAAATATTTTTTTTAGTTCTAAATATTTAATTTTTTGTAACATATATTTCTATACCTATATACTGTATATCAATATATACAGATATACATAAATGTATATATATATATATATATATATATATATATATATATATGGTATAGGTATATCATAGACACTCTGTGCAAGCTGCGTCTGTCAAAAAAATAGATTCAACAATCCCATTAATAAGTAAAGTTATTAAAGTATTTGCAAACAAGCAGTAGCAGGCTTGCAAACAGGGACCTTGCATTCCAAGTGACAAATTGAAGTCTAGAATGATGTTTGGAATGAATATAAAGTTGGTACTTATCAAATAAGATATGATTAATGAATATGCTATCATGGTTGTATAAGCTAAATTCCCAGATTCACAGTATTATTTATACATAGATCCACTATATCATTTACAGGTATATAGACTTGAGCTTAAAAGTGATTGGGCTCATTATTCATTTCAAAGGTATAACAATTTGCTTCAGGGTTTAAATGTCCGGTCCACTTCAATTTTGATAGACAATTGATGTTGGTGATATAATGCTGTTATATATAGATTTTTTGTTATTGTTTTAAATAGACACAGGTGCTAGCATGTAATCAAGCTAAGACAACAGCAGGAAACCAAAACGCGACAGTTGCTAATGCTGACACCTAGCATCATTTGGATTTGTGTACAATTGATTTTATTGCGATGAGAATGCTCCAATAAAAAAAGTTTTGTATTATTCACAACTACTCATGGGATTATTAGACATTTTCTACAATATATCTATCTGTCTATACATATATATATATATATACACACACAGATATATATAGAAAAAAATATTTAAAAATAAAATATTTTTTTCTGTGAAGAGCATTGGAATGTTATATATTTCTAGTACAACACATTACAATATTTTAAAAAATGAATAAAAATGATTGTTCATATTTAAAAGTATTTGAGTGGAAAGCGCTTCAAAGTGTATGTCTATGTGTGTATATATATATATATATATATATATATATACACAGTATGTATATAGATATATTTGTGTGTATACGTGTATATATGTATAGATATATACATATTACACATATAAACACATAAAAAACATGTATATATGTATATATATATATATACATATATATATATATATATATATATACACACATATACACATATTTAGATATATCTGTATATATTAGCACACATACACATATTTAGATGTATATGTATACATTATTGCCATTTCCAGTCAAATACCTTGTCATATACCATATCCCTTTTAAAACATATTTATTAATATTAATATAAAATATTTTTATCAGAAAATGTATATATGCATGTAATACTTTATTTTAATGTATTTAAAAGGACATAATAGTCATATGCTAAATCACTTGAAACTGATGCAGTATAACTGTAAAAAGCTGACAGGAAAATATCACCTGAGCATCTCTATGTAAAAAAGGAAGTTATTTTACCTCACAATCTCCTCAGCTCAGCAGAGTAAGTTCTGTGTAAAATGTTATACATAGCTGTTGCCCAGCTGCAGGTAAAAAAAAAAAATAATGAAGAAATGAACAGCAGCCAATCAGCATCAACAGTGCTGAGGTCATGAACTCTTTTACTGTGATCAGATTTCACTTAACTCTCATGAGATTTCATAGTAAACTTCCTTAAACTTTATAGGGAAATAAGATGAGAGTGCACGAAAGCTCGCTCCTTCGGCTGTCCCGGGACAGACATACTGATTTGCTGCTTAGAAGTCCTTTACAATGGGAAGTGGCTACTGAGGAATTTTTGAGGTAAAATAACTTTCTTTTTTACATAGAGATGTTCAGGTGATATATTCCTGTCAGCTTTTTACAGCTATGCTGCATAACTTTCATGTGTTTCAACATTTGGGTAGCATGGCCATTTAAGTTGTGTTTGGTGAGCATTTGTTTTTAACCCTTACACTTTATGTTACATCTGTAGGAGCACTAATCTGGTGAGCGAAAATTTTGTTTGCACTCGAGCATTCCTCTTTACATTCCACTTGTAATATTAGTGCTAGTTAAGGCAGTTGTGATATTGCTTATTGAGTCCCGTGCTAACAATAGCACACCACTTGTTATCAAGCCCTATGAAGGAAAAGTTTTACCTGTGGCTTCTCTGCAAAGGGAGAATACATATTTTAAAATTAAAACAAAAAGTATGCTCAGCTTTATTACAGCATCCTGTAGTCCTATAATTTTAGCTGAATTTGTCCCTATCTCTTTAATCCCATCTCCCCTTAAAAGAAAACCCAAAAGTCTTTACTATGGCTGCATTAAAAAATTAACACAATACACTGTCTGTTTGTCTGTCATTTCAAAGCTCTTTTACCTTACCAGCCCTTAAAAGGGCCATTTGTGGGGGCATGCCCCAAAGAAAACAGCTCTTTTGCCTGTAAAAGAAAAATACAACCCCCCCAACATTAAAACCCACCACCCACATACCCCTAATCTAACCCAAACCCCCCTTACAAAAACCTAACACTAATCCCCTGAAGATCATCCTACCTTTAGTTGTCTTCACTCAGCCGAGCCACCGATGGAACTGAAGAGGACATCCGGAGCGGAAGAAGTTAATCCTCCAAGCGGCGCTGAAGAAATCTTCCATCCGATGAAGTCATCATCCAGGCGGCGCTGAAGAAAAGTCTTCGATCCGGCCGATGTCATCTTCAAAGAGGCGCTGAAGAGGTCTTCTATCCGGGCGAAGTCATCTTCCAAGCCGGGTCTTGAATCTTCCTTCCGCCGACGCGGAACCACCTTCTTCACCGACGGACTACGACAAATGACGGCTCCTTTAAGGGACGTATTCCAAGATGGCGTCCCCTCAATTCCGATTGGCTGATAGGATTCTATCAGCCAATCGGAATTAAGGTAGGAAAAATCTGATTGGCTGATGGAATCAGCCAATCAGATTGAGCTCACATTCTATTGGCTTTTCCGATCAGCCAACAGAATGCGAGCTCAATCTGATTGGCTGATTGGATCAGCCAATCGGATTGAACTTGAATCTGATTGGCTGATTCCATCAGCCAATCAGAATTTTCCTACCTTAATTCCGATTGGCTGATAGAATCCTATCAGCCAATTGGAATTGAGGGGATGCCATCTTGGATGACGTCCCTTAAAGGAGCCGTCATTCGTCGTAGTCCGTCGATGAAGAAGGTGGTTCCGCGTCGGCGGAAGGAAGATTCAAGACCCGGCTTGGAAGATGACTTCGCCCGGATAGAAGACCTCTTCAGCGCCTCTTTGAAGATGACATCGGCCGGATCGAAGACTTTTCTTCAGCGCCGCCTGGATGATGACTTCATCGGATGGAAGATTTCTTCAGCGCCGCTTGGAGGATTAACTTCTTCCGCTCCGGATGTCCTCTTCAGTTCCATCGGTGGCTCGGCTGAGTGAAGACAACTAAAGGTAGGATGATCTTCAGGGGATTAGTGTTAGGTTTTTGTAAGGGGGGTTTGGGTTAGATTAGGGGTATGTGGGTGGTGGGTTTTAATGTTGGGGGGGTTGTATTTTTCTTTTACAGGCAAAAGAGCTGTTTTCTTTGGGGCATGCCCCCACAAATGGCCCTTTTAAGGGCTGGTAAGGTAAAAGAGCTTTGAAATGTATTTAATTTAGAATAGGGTAGGGCATTTTTTTATTTGGGGGGGTTTGTTATTTTATTAGGGGGCTTAGATTAGGTGTAAGTAGCTTAAAATTGTTGTAATATTTTTAACATGTTTGTAACTTATTTTTTTATTTTTTGTAACTTAGCTTTTTTTATTTTTTGTACTTTAGTTAGTTTATGTAATTGTATTTAATTGTAGTTATTTGTAGGTAGTTTATTTAATTAATTTAATGATAGTGTAGTATTAGGTTTAATTGTAACTTAAGTTAGGATTTATTTTACAGGTAATTTTGTATTTCTTTTAGCTAGGTAGTTATTAAATAGTTAATAACTATTTAATAACTATTCTAACTAGCTAAAATAAATACAAAGTTACCTGTAAAATAAATATAAATCCTAAGATAGCTATAATATAATTATTAATTATATTGTAGCTATCTTAGGGTTTATTTTACAGGTAAGTATTTATTTTTAAATAGGAATAATTTATTAAAGTATAGTGTAGTGTTAGGTGTAATTGTAACTTAGGTTAGGATTTATTTAACAGGTACATTTCTCTTTATTTTAGCTAGGTAAGCTATTAAATAGTTAATAACTATTTAATAGCTATTGTACCTGGTTAAAATAAATTGAAAGTTGCCTGTAAAATACAAATAAATCCTAAGATAGCTAGAATATAATTATTATTTATATTGTAGCTATATTAGGGTTTATTTTAAAGATAAGTATTTAGTTTTAAATAGGATTCATTTAGTTAATAAGAGTTAATTTATTTAGATTTATTTAATTAATATTTAAGTTAGGGGGGCGTTAGGGTTAGACTTAGGTTTAGGGGTTAATAATTTTATTACAGTGGCGGCGGTGTAGTGGGGGGCAGATTAGGGGTTAATAAATTTATTATAGGTGGCGACGGTGTAGGGGGGGCAGATTAGGGGTTATTAAATTTATTATAGGTGGTGACGGTGTAGGGGGGGCAGGATAGGGGTTAATAGGTTTAATATAGGTTGCGGCGGGTTCAGGGAGCGGCGGTTTGGGGGTTAAACTATTTATTTAGTTGCGGAGAGGTGCGGGATCAGCAGGATAGGGGTTAATAATTTTATAATAGAGGGCGACGGTGTAGGGGGGGCAGGATAGGGGTTACTAGGTATACTGTAGGTGGCAGCGGTGTCCGGGAGCGGCGGTTTAGGGGTTAATACATTTATCAGAGTTGCGAGAGGGTCTAGGAGCGGCGGTTTAGGGGTTAATAACTTGATTTAGTTGCGGGGGCTCCGGGGGCGCCGGTATAGGGATAGAACAGTGTAGTTTAGTGTGAGTGCTTAGTGACAGGCTAGCAATAAAGCTGGGAAAAAGCCGAAGGGCAGCGAGATCGGATGAGTGATAACTGTCACAGTCCGCTGCTCATCGCCCCGCGGCTTTTTGACAGCTTTATTTGATAACTTAGGCGTACTTTTTCAGGTCCGCTGCGGCGATGTAAGGCGAGCTTAGGCGGGCGTATTGGGCCGGCGAAGCCAGAAAAGTAGACGGCTTGATAACTACCCCCCAGTAGCTGCTGATTGTTGGCTGCACTTAGATACCTTGTGTGATTGGCTCACCCATGTGCATTGCTATTTCTTCAACACAGGATATTTAAAAAAGGAAGCAAATTAGATAATAGAAGTAAATTGGAATGTTGTTTAAAATTGTATTCTCTCTATCTGAATCATGAAAGACAAATTTTGGGTTTAGTGTCCCTTTAACCCCTTAATGACAACTGACGTACCAGGTACGTCATGCATTAACAAGCAGTTAATGACAATGGACGTACCTGGTACGTCAGTTGTCTAACAGAGTGCTGGAAGTGATCACAACCACTTCCAGCAGCTCTGAGGGTATTGCAGTGATGCCTCGATATGGAGGCATCCTGCAATACCCCTTTACAAGCTTCCGATGCAGAGAGAGCCACTCTGTGGCCCTCTCTGCACTGGTAGCGATGGTGCCGATGGTGCCGTTTGACCGGGTGGGAGGAGGGAGCGTGTGCGCGCGTGCACGAGGGCGTGCACGTGGACACGCGTGCACGTGCACGTGCACACATTAGCCACACTGACACCAATGAAGTTAGGAAGGGGGAAAAAAAGTTAAAAAAATTTTTTTTTTCCATATAAAAGGATCTGGGAGGGGGAGGGGGTGGGGGTATTGTGGGGGGCTGCTACACTACAGAAATAATTAAAAATAAAAATAAAAGTTAAAAATAAAATTAAAATACTTTGGTTTGTGGGGCCAAACTGGGTACTGGCAGACAGCTGCCAGTACCCAAGATGGCGGTAATTAGGTAGGGGAGAGGGTTAGAGAGCTGGAGGGGGGATCAGGGAGGTTGGTGCTAAGGAAGGGGTTCATCACAACTAAAATATTTTATTATTTTTATTTAAAAAAAAAAAAAACTCTTTTATTTAGTACTGGCAGACTTTCTGCCAGTACTTAAGATGGCGGGAACAATTGTGGGGTGGGGGAGGGAAGAGAGCTGTTTGGGAGGGATCAGGGGGTGGGATGTGTCAGGTGGGAGGTTGATCTCTAAAATTAACCCTGCAAGCTCCTTACAAGCTACCTAATTTAACCCCTTCACTGCTGGGCATAATTCACGTGTGGTGCGCAGCAGCATTTAGCGGCCTTCTAATTACCAAAAAGCAACGCCAAAGCCATATAAGTCTGCTATTTCTGAACAAAGGGGATCCCAGAGAAGCTTTTACAACAATTTCTGCCATAATAACACAAGCTGTTTGTAAATAATTTCAGTGAGAAACCTAAAATTGTGAAAAATGTAAAGTTTTTTTTTTTATTTGCTCGCATTTGGCGGTGAAATGGTGGCATAAAATATACCAAAATGGGCATAGATCAATACTTGGGGTTGTCTACTACACTACACTAAAGCTAAAATTAACACTACAAGCTCCCTACAAGCTCCCTAATTAACCCCTTCACTCCTGGACATAAAACATGTGTGGTGCGCAGCGGCATTTAGCGGCCTTCTAATTACCAAAACGCAACCACAAAGCCATATAAGTCTGTTATTTCTGAAAAAGGGGATCCCAGAGAAGAATTTACAACCATTTCTGCCATAATTGCAGAAGCTGTTTATAAATAATTTCAGTGGGAAACCTAAAGTTTGTGACAAAATTTGTGAAAAAGTGAACTTTTTTTTTTTTATCGCATTTGGCGGTGAAATGGTGGCATGAAATATACCAAAATGGGCCTAGATCAATACTTTGGGATGTCTTCTAAAACAAAATATATACATGTCAAGGGATATTCAGGTATTCCTGACAGATATCAGGGTTCCAAAGTAACTAGCGCTAATTTTGAAAAAAAGTGGTTTTGAAATAGTAAAGTGCTACTTGTATTTATTGCCCCATAAATTGCAAAAAAAGCAAAGAACGTGCAAACATTGGGTATTTCTAAACTCAGGACAAAATTTATAAACTATTTAGCATCAGTGTTTTTTGGTGATTGTAGATGTGTAACAGATTTTGGGGGTCAAAGTTAGAAAAAGTGTGTTTTTTTCCATTTTTTCCTCATATTTTATCATTTTTTTTTAGTAAATTATAAGATATGATGAAAATAATGGTATCTTTAGAAAGTCCATTTAATGGCGAGAAAAACGGTATATAATATGTGTGGGTACAGTAAACGAGTAAGAGGAAAATTACAGCTAAACGCAAACACTGCAGAAATGTAAAAATAGCCATTGTCATTAAGGGTAAGAAAATTGAAAAATGGTCCGGTCATTAAGGGGTTAACTTATATTTAATTGTTGTACATTACCTAATTTTCCATTACCTTGCTGGCTTCATATGTCTTCTGATGCGTCTTTCTCTCCACAAGCTTTCCCCAAGCTATAAACAAACAAGAAGTAATATCTAATAATGAAGCATAAACAGTCCAAATGTCACGTGTCACTGTTTCAAGGAACTCTGAAACCAAAAAACTAAAGATAATGTGAAGAAAAAAATAAAACAATTTTAGCAAATTCTCATATCTGGGTGAATGTTTTCTTTAAAGGGATGTTAAACAGTCTATTTCATTGTTCTTAAAAAAAAGCACTAAGCAGTTGCTTATACTTAATAGAAATAATTGCAATATGTATTATTCATCTATTTATTTATATTTTACCTTATATTTATTTTTGTTACACTACATTTGTGCTTCCTGTCACAGCCCTACACAAGGAGACCTTTGCAGGAAGTTTTATCTTAGCCTGATGTCATAAAACTTCTAGGATAGTAAATAGACTGGATAACAGGGAGTCAGATTTGCTCATGCCCAGAACTGACAGAATAAAAATTTCGTTTTTTAAAATCCTCTGCTCTTAAAACACTGGGGGCTACAATGAGAATTCCTAAGTGCTAATTGTGCAAGAAAACGAGTAAGCTATTTGCTGAATTTTTACACAATCTTTTTCTTTTTATATTTACTTTGATTTAACACGTTTGTTTTTACTAAAAGAGCAATGTTTAATATATGAGTTCCGATTTCTGGGGCCAGTCTTAAAATGAATTAAATCTAACCTCTAGCAAACTATAGGGGCATAATACCCTTATTTACTCTTGTAATTATCATGTTATTGATGTGATAATAACAGTTGACTATAGACATCTTGTTTGGTCTGTTAACATAAGAACCCTCTTGCACTATGCATCTCTCTTACCTAAAAATAATTTGTATGTTCTTGAGACCCCTCACTGTAAAGTGGCGAATCTCCTTTTTTCATATTAGTCAGATTACCAATTAAATATCACATTGTGGATGAAGAAAGTGAAATTTGTTAGAGCATTATTCACCAGGGTTGAACTAATAAAAGGGGAGTTTTTATCAACAAACACAAATCCATATGCTCTTGGGACCTCTTTTTTTCAAAGATGGTGTGTAAACGGTAATCAATGGCTGATACTGCAGTATCATGTTACAATGTTGTACTTATAAAATACAGGAGAGCTGTTTTTTCTGTCTATGAGAGTAACCTACAGCAGCATGAATCTTCTGATCCCTTTTTAGACATTCTTGACCCTCTACTGCATTTGGGGGGGGTTATTGGAAAAGAAGTATATATAGAAATGGAGTGCAGGTTCCCTTGTCTCACTTTAATATTTATATATTGTGCATCATATATATAAGCTAGGAATGCAGCTTTGGCGTTTCTGCAGTACAATCTCGCATGAACGACCAATGTTTTTTAACCTCCCCAGAGGTCACCCCGGACTAATCTGACCGGGATGCTTGACAGCCATTGCTCTTGGTCAATTAGCTGTGCAAGAGCAGCAACAGTGTCGCACGAGCAGCCACTCATGTTATGATAAATATAGGCACCTCAATGCTGCCCACTAGCCGAGATTACTGGTGAAAAGGATCCCAGATTGTTAACCCTCTCCAGCCATACATAAATAAATAGAGCACATTATCCTATTGTGTTGTAACTGTACACAACTGTACACAGCACATAACAGCCACAATATACTTGTTGAGAATACAAAATGTATTGTTTATTATGATGACTCGCAAGTAAAGATCTTAACTGGTGTCTGTCTCTGAAGTAAAATGTATATTTTCTTTCATTTTTCATGGAAACATTTTGTTTTATTGAAATTGTCAAAGTGTTTTGTTTTTAATACATGACAAAAATTTGAGAACATAATATCCATTTAAGTGCTCCCAAATTGTAAAATGATAATTGCTCTAAATTTATCACATTTGATTTTATAAGTGTAGCCAATTTCAAGGTGTCCCTGACTAAAGTTATATATATGTTTAGTCCCAGCGGCTTTATAGTGGAAATCAATATTTTTTCTTTAAAGAGATGTTAAATTAAAACTATTTTTTATAATGCAATTAGAAAAACACAATTTAAATATGTTAGTTTCATTAAAGTACCTGATACTAACTGGACGTTTATGTTTGTGCATAGCTTATTCTATTGAAGAGATTGCTCATCAACAAAAAGCCTCTGAAAGACAGTAAATCTACTAAATAAGATTTTACAAGAGGTTTGTTCAATCCACTAATAACGTTTTTTTAAAGAACAGTGATTGGAAAATGGTTATAAATAGAGTTGTTGTAAAGGACTTTGTGCCAATATATACATGGGGGCCAATTTAAGAAGCTGAGAATGCAGCTGTTTCCGCGCAAGCTTGTCAGCATTTATTGATGTCGGCCGGACATGATCCGCTACAGCGGATCATGTCCACCCGACACTTGATAAATCAGCCCCATAGCCTGTATACGGCAAATGGTGCAGACCCATATACTAATGAATAGTTATTAAAGGGACACTGAACCCAATTTTTTTTCTTTCATGATTCAGATAGAGCATGACATTTTAAGCAACTTTCTAATTTACTCCTATTATCAAATTTTCTTTATTCTATTGGTATCTTTATTTAAAATGCAAGAATGTAAGTTTAGATTCTGGCCCATTTTTGGTGAACAAACAGGGTTGTTCTTGCTGATTGGTGGATAAATTCATCCACCAATAAAAAAAAGTGCAGTCCAGAGTCTTAAACCAAAAAAAGAAGCTTAGATGTCTTCTTTTTCAAATAAAGATAGCAAGTGAACGAAAAAAAATGATAATAGGAGTAAATTAGAAAGTTGCTTTTAAAATTGCATGCTCTATCTGAATCACGAAAGAAAAAAATTGGGTTCAGTGTCCCTTTAATACATAAGGATAGGCAGGATAAATCATATACTGTTTTCCCAAAGAAATATCAATTGCCTCAAAAAACACTCAAACATAATCCCCTCATATGACCGACCGGTCATGTGCAGATATCATACAGCTGTAAATCTACTATGCACTGAAGTATTGGAGGGGCAAAAAACGCCAGACCAACCACAGCCCAACTGAACACAGAATCCACCAGAAGATACAGGGAGGTATAACGTGGGCAGAAAACAAACGACGATCTATGTCGTCTAGTCCTAGGCACCTCAATATAAATGCAAAAATACAGCAGTGATGTAGTGACAGTAATTTTACTATTATCATTTAATGCCTAGTAGATTTATGATGTATGATGTCTACACGTGACTGGTCATATATATTTTTATTCTGAGTGGATTATGTTTGAGTATTTTTTGAGGCAATTGATATTGCCATTTTTTTTTTTCAAATTTATGTAGCAAATAAATATTTTTTCTACGTTTAAATATATGACTTTAAACGACTTGTCCTCCAACTCACTGCTTGACCCCTTACAATCTGGCTTCCGTTCCCAACACTCAACTGAGACTGCCCTCACCAAAGTTACTAATGATCTTCTTTCTGCTAAAAAAAATGGCCACTACTCAATACTTATCTTACTTGACCTGTCTGGGGCCTTTGACACAGTTGACCATCCCCTTCTCCTACGGACTCTCAGCTCCTTTGGGCTCTCTGACACTGCCCTTTCCTGGATCCACTCTTATCTCTCTAATAGGTCCTTTTCTGTCTCCTTTGCTGGTGGCGACTCCTCTCCATTGCCTCTGTCTGTTGGAGTACCTCAAGGCTCTGTTCTGGGTCCCCTACTCTTCTCTATTTATACATCCTCACTGGGTAAACTTATCAGTTGCTATGGCTTCAACTACCACCTCTATGCTGATGATACCCAGATCTACCTATCCACCCCTTCACTCTCTCCTTCTGTCCTTGCTCACATCAGTGTCTGCTTATCTGGCATTTCTTCTTGGATGGCCTCTCACCACCTAAAAATCAATATGTCCAAGACTGAGCTCCTTCTAATCCCCCCCTCTAATTCTACCCCGGTTCCTAACTTTTCAATCACTGTTGGTGACACCTCTATCTCCCCATCACCCCAAGTCCGCGTCCTAGGAGTTACACTTGACTCCAATCTGTCCTTCATACCCCACATCCAATTGCTCTCTTCCTCCTGTCGCAACCATCTACGCAATATCTCCAAAATCCGTCCATTTCTGAGTGCTGAAACTACTAAACAGCTAATCCACTCCCTGGTAATCTCCCAACTTGACTACTGTAATAACCTACTAACTGGCCTCCCTCTCTCCCGCCTCTCCCCTCTTCAATCCATCCTAAATGCCTCTGCTAGGCTAATCCACCTCTCCCGACGCTCTGTATCTGCTGCACCTCTCTGCGAGTCCCTTCACTGGCTACCCATCCACAGCAGAATTAAATTCAAAATTCTCATCCTGACCTACAAAGCCCTTACCAATGTAGCCCCCCCTACCTGTCCTCACTCATCAAGAAATATACTCCAGCCCGCCCCCTAAGATCCAACAATGACCTGCTCCTTGCATCTTCTACCATCACCTCCTCCCATGCCAGGCTACAGGACTTCTCTCGTGCTGCACCAACCATCTGGAATGCACTTCCCAGAGCTGTTAGACTTTCCCCTAACCTTTCCTCCTTTAAATGCTCCCTAAAGACCTTTCTGTTCATGGAAGCCTATCTCTAAATCAGTAAAAAAAGGAATTCTACCTGCCTAACTGCTGCCCCATCTAAGTCCACACTAACATCATTCTCACCTTTGCAGTCCCCACCTCCTGTTTCTCACCCTCCTACCATCTAGATTGTAAGTTCCCACAGGAACAGGGCCCTCAATTCCCCCTGTATTTGTTTTGTTAAACTTTGGTGTCTTTTATATTGTATTGTACTGTACTTTTATCTTTGTACCCATGGACAGTGCTGCGGAATCTGTTGGCGCTTTATAAATAAAGAATAATAATAATAATAATAATATGACTTTGTTGTATGATTTGTTATTTAAATAGGATAACTGTATTTGATTTATCCCGTTTATCCTTTTGCATTAATGACTATTAACTAATAACGTTTGTTAGTAATGATTGTATTGGTAAAATTCACAATATAATATAACCTATTAAAGGGACAGTTAACACCTTGTAATTAGAAGATATTTCTGTTGTCTTACTGTAGAATAACATATCAGTCGAGCCTGAACATTTCTAAAACAAATTAACATCCTTTTTACTACAATTTTTTTTCAATACCCAATCTCCATCCACTATCCACCTTCTTTGGAGAAACCAAACTGGACTTTAGTCTACAGACAAACATGCTAATAACTGTCATGCTAGTATAAAGTACAATGTTTTGCAGTTGTCATTAGTTTAAGTCAGTTAGGGAAATATATGTAGCATGGTTAGCCTTGAGAAGCCAGCACAGTGCATTTCAAGTTCAGAGAAAGTCCTCAATTTTTTTACAGCTAAATTACATGAAAAGTCGGCAGAATAAATCATTTATGTATATTGCAAAGTTGTTTCATTATTTATAACTAAATTTGTGTATATAACATTTTCAAGATATTTACTTTCCCTTTAAAGGGAGACCCCAATTTTTCTTGGTTCAAATTAGAGCATGCGATTTTAAACAACTTTCCAATTTACTTCTATTATTAAATCTGTAGCACTATATGGTAGCAGTTTTTAAAGTATGTTATATGTTTTCAAGAACACTACATGGCAGCATTTTGCACGCTACCTACCTAGATTTCTCTTCAACAAAGAATGCCATGAGTACAAAGCAAATTTGATAATAAAAGTAAACCATTTTTTAATGTATGCACTGTCTAAATCATGAAAGAACATGTTTGTGTTTCATGTCCCTTTGAACTTATTCCTAGTGTATGATGTTGATTTGCAGGCATCTATATTCAGCAACTGTACTAATTTTTGGCTGTTTTGGGTGGTTGTTTTTAGGCATGTGTCAGTAGGAGTGCCTGTTACTAGGGGCTATGGGCTAACAGTATACATCAAGCACAGTGTCGTGGAGCGTGATGGTGATTATGTGATCTTAGACTGTGTTATTAAGAGTTATTCCAATGATAAGTCAATGCTTTGTGTTTCTCAGTCCAATGCAGCTTTAAAGAGACAGTTCACCCAAAAATTTTCTCCCCTTTAAATTGTTCCCAATGATTCATTTTACCTGCTAGAGTGTTTTAAATTGTTTACAAGTAGCTCCTTTAACCCTATTTTGGCATTTGAAATAGCTGATTTAGCCTGTGGTATCCCAACCTATATGGAAAGTTTCTATACTGGAGTATATTCTATTGAATAGACTAAGTAAACACAGCCAGCAGAAGAGATTACACTCTCCGTGGGGGGCATGATAGTTAAGTAATAAAATTATCATTTTCCATTGTTCTCTCTAAGTATTGAGCTTTGGTGTTCCAGACAGATATAAGATAAGGAAGCAAGTGTGTGTACACAACGTGATAACATAATGAGATCTGATATTACCTGAAGCTCAACCCCTTGTAATAGGCTATGGTTTAAAAGCACAAAACCAGCTACTTCATATACACAAATAAACCAAAAATGCAATTTCTCATACATTTTATACTCTGCAGCTGGTATGGTATAACAAGTCACTGAACATACATTCATATAAAAAACAATTTTACAGTGTACTGTCCCTTTAAACATGACATCAGGAAGATTGTGGTCAATGAGGCCTTGAACATACAGTGGTGCTTTGATGGCCGCTAAGACACACCCCACAGTTTTATTGGAGGGCAGTGCAACCATCTCCGTATGCATAACATCACAATAACATAGTAAAAAAACCTGTAATACAGTTTAAAATAACCTCTTTTATATGCAACAAAGAACAACATGGCTTAAATGTCTTTTAATATTGTTTGGAAAACGACATTAGACATAAGTAAACAGCATCTATTTATAAGATATCATATCAATTTTTACTGGTATATTGAGCAAGTAAAGTGCATTTAACTTCTCCACATGCAGAAGCGAGAGAGGGGAAAAAAATAGTTTTTTTTTTATTGTTTTGCTAAAGCTACATCAGAAAACACTTATTGTTTTAATTACCTGCTGTCATGGTACAAGGCAGAAAGGTTGTAAAGCGAGATAAAATCTTTCATTTTAATGGAGTGTCTGGCCTGTCGTGTGGAAGGCTGGATTTATTGGCTTACATCTGGCAACTTAATTTTGCTTGTAAAAAAAAAAAGACTTTTTTGATTCATAAATGACTCCAGGGAGCTGGCCTGCAGGGGAATGCATCGTATCCCTTTGATATCTGACGCTTTTAAAATATTCTCTGAAATTACCTTTTAAATCTTCGCCTTTTTTCAGATTTTAATTGCTCTTTCATGCCTTAATTTCGACACCAGCATGCCAATTCTATTCTGCTTATAACTGGCACAAAATGGCATCTGCTAAAGATAAATATCTCTTCATCAACCTTTTCAATCCTTACAATTTTTGTTCCATCCACTTAACGACGACAGCCTTTGACCCGCTGCTAAATTGCTGCAAAGCTTTCTGGGCTTTTTGTAATATGTTTTTTTTTTTTTTTCTGGTTATGCCCATCTTGCTATTGTACATTATCAAAACTCTTTGGAATTTAATAGGTTTCTCAATGTTGCTAATTATTTAGAGCTGCAAATGTTTCAGAAATATTTAAGACTATGCTATATGGTATTGTGTGGTAATTGCCCCTCCAAAATGGTGCCTCTTTATAGCACATTATAAATGTTTGTTGCTGTAATTTCAGTGACAAATAAAGAGAGAGAACATATTTAAAAATATTAAAGCAAAAAAACATTACTAACAGGAAGCCACAATAATAGAAAGTCTGTAGTACGGGATACAATTTCAAGTGTTATTAAATCTTTTAAAAAATGAAGTACATGTAACTGGGGAAAATTATAATCTATAGTCTATAATAAACCCCCAGAGACAACAGTTTTCAACCTTTATTTTACTAACAAAACTGCTGCTGAGCTCCTGGCGCCAACACCTACCGGCTGTGACTAGACAGCGTGCCCGCGGTCCACCTATTGCAAATTAAGACCCGGTCAGTAGAGTCAGGAGCAGCGGTCAGTAAAATTGCATTGCATTGCAATGTTTTGTTTTATAAACTTGGCGCTAAGCTAATGTTATATAATTCTGCACTATGTGCAGAATTATATAACATTAGTTCATAGGTTTACTGTCCCTTTAAGTGAGAAAGTTATATTAAAGGGATATAGTCAAAATTTAAATTAACTGTGCATGAGTGCATTTTCTTTTTGTATACAAGGAATTTTGTAATATACTTTCCTCAGCAAAAATACTTCCATTAAAATATATCAATGTCATATGCCCTGTGCGCCCACATTTAAACACTGTGCCAGCTCAGAGAGCCAGTGGGGGCATTTATCATGTCAGTGAAGACAGTTTGTATTATAGATGCCACAACTGACTCTCTGAGAAGGTGTAGTGCCCCAAAGAGGGTACAGAAGGCATGCACAGAATATGCACATATACCTCTAAAGCAGTGATAGCTTTTTCTAAGAGCATTTTTACTAATACAAGTAAAGGGAAAAAATGATTCTATTCAAAACTGTAATGCACTCAGGCACATTTCATTTTTAACTATTACGCCTCTTTAAAGCAGAAGGTAGTATAAGTGCAATCCGATATTAGGGGATACAAAAACAGCATTATAACCCTCCTCTAGGCTAATAGAGAGGAACTTCAGAAGCTATAGAGAACATTTCTGGTTCTTGGTTATAGAGAGAGGCTCTCCTGCTATAAATTGAATACTGAATATTCTCGCTTGTTGGTTAATGTCTGTCTAGATATTTTTTTTCTGCATAGCTTTTTTGTGGAGAGAAAAAAAGATGGTCCTGTTATGAGTAATTGCATTTTCAGTTGATTTTCTTTTGGGAAGCATTTTTGTTTTATTGCATCAAAAAATGAACAATTTGCACATCTGACTGGTTGTAAAAGAATTGAACTTGAACACACCAATTTTGTGCTATTTTGTTGGTTTGGGAGCACCAAGTCAAAGTTATGGTGGCAGGAGCTAGAACGTATTTAAAGGGACATTTTACTGTATTATTTCTCCTAATTTAAGTATTCCTAATTATTCATTTTACCTTCTGGAGTTTATTCAATTGTTTGAAATATCTTCTTTACATTTATTTTGTTATTTGGAATAGCTGACTTTGCCGATTAACGCCACCACCTATACTGAAATATGACTTGTACTCTGTGTACTCAATAGAAAAGGTACGTTAACAAAAGACAGCAACATTATCAGCGAGATATATATTTCTATATCTAAAATTGCTTGTTTTGCTCATTGAACCTCCATCCATAAATAACATTCCAATAACTAGCTAGTAGGCTTTGTCTATATATAGAGATGTAACATGAGCAGATCTACTCTTCCTAAAGGCTTAGCCCATTTAAATGGCATGTGCTTAATGGTGGATTTAATGATAAAAAATGTCTATTTCAAAGACAAAATAAATACGAAGGAATAATTTCCCAAACATTTAATAATCTGCAGCTGGTATCATTTGGAACACATTAAGAGGAAACAAACTAGTACTCTCTTGCTTTACCTAACTTGACCCCATATTACAGACACTTTTTAACATGCAGCTTGAATATATACTTTCCCCTATTGGAATGAATAGTTGGTAATAGGAATGCGAGGTACGCAGTAATGCATCTCGGTGCAGACATAGAAATAAGGTTTTACTAGCTGTGGTATAAGGGTCAACTGGCAAAAAATCTAAAATCTTTAGCATTCATTCCTACCTCTTTAAAGGCAGTGGAAAAGACACTTTCAAAAGTAGACTATAGGAATAGATAGCAAAATAAAAATAAATATATAGTTCATTTGTATTTACAATGCTTAATTACTCGTTATGGGGGGGGGGGCATTTAAATTAATAAGCTAAAAAGGAGAAACATATGTTGTTTTATTATGTATAAGTAAATAAAAACATATTTATCAAATCCTATGCAGTATTGATATTATATCTAATTATATTTGCTTTCAAATGACACACAATTGTAAAACTGCACAAAAGTAAACAGTTGGTTCACACACACAAAAAAAGACCAAATTTATTTAGTTTTCATTATATTTTAATGTTATGAATAATAACTTTTGGTGTAAATATATAGCAAAAATGAAAGGAAACAGCTTACACATGAAATATAACATAACTTATTTCCCAGATCTTTTTGTTTGAATCTATAACAATTTCCTTATTGAAATATCAGTCACCGCTTTTTCAACAACTTGCTCGAAAAATAATTGTAACACCCACTTGAAATGTGATTTGTAGCGCACAAATGCAAAAGGAGACAAATAACACTTCATTTCATCACTGCAATTTGCTTCAAAATGTATTGTTTGAGTGATCTATTTCTTAATTACTTGAATATTTGTGCATAACATGATCATCTTCATCGTTTGCCTTGAAAACTATAAATATACCTACCTTTAGTATCCAAACAAAGCACAACAACATGATCAAACAGTTAGCATCCTCTATTAACACTGTTAGAGCATAAAGGCAAGTGGAAACAAAATAATAAAGAATAAATAATAGATGCAAGTGGCTGCTTAAGATCCCTATATCTTAGCAGGCATTGGAACACATTAATACATATGATATTCTTTTATGCATCCTACAAGTACACTTTCTTTTATGAAATTTGGAGTTCATTAAAATTTCAATAATCTAATACATAAGCCCATTTCTGGTTAGCTTAGCTATACTTCCTATGAGAGCTTGATAATAAACATGATTCTGCTTGGGAGGTAGATTTTTTTTTCTCTATGATGGGCCAAGAAATTGTCTTGTGGGCTTGTGATTGTTAACAGCAATAAACACCTTGTAATTTCAAATGTCAACAGACTTTTAATAAATTAACATACTAGGTGAGCTTTGAGATGTTTAGGATGCATTGACACCTTGTTTGCTGCAATTTTTTTTAATAGTTAAACTCCTCTCTCTATTTAGCTTGTTGCTAAGGTAAACACAGAAAAACCTCAAATGTTTTGCAGCCTGTAATGTTATCATCTCTGCTGAGGCCAATAAGGACAGATATCTGACAGGGCTAAGGTTTTGAAGCTTGCCACATGCACTTTGAGTTTCTTGTACTGAGTACATATAAAAGTCAGACTTAATTTACAAAAAAAATATGGCTAAACAAATAATTAAAATATATTGCAAGGTTGTTTTACTATTCAAAATTAAACATTTTATATTTAATTCTCCAGATGTTTACTGTCCCTTTAAATGCTCAGTATTAAAGTGACAAAAAAGGTAAAACAATAAATTGAAGTCACCTTAACCATTTTATTGAACAGAACAAGATTTTCCCTGTAAGGCTGTTAAAAATTAATTTGAAACCCCACTCCCATCCATCCAATGCACTTTTTTCATTTATAACTCAGTGGGTGGTACAGTCAATGAAAATGATACTGCCCAATCCCCTAGCACAACCACTGAAGCAGAGGTGCTGTGAGCTCTACTTTGTTTAATGGGGGTGGGGGGTTTCTTGTTTGGCTTTCTCACCTGCTCGCAAGTTTCTTGCACAACCCACATTTAATTTGAAGACATTTTGTTTTCATTTTGTATAGAAATGTAAAATCAGAACTGTAGGTAAGATTCAAATTATCATAAGTACCAACAAGATTTTATAGTTTTTTATTAAACGTTTTTATTATTCTGTGTAATTTTTTTTATACAGTCAATTTGTAATATTTAATTGTAGTTGAGGTTTTTGATTTTACAAGAAATGTCCCTTTAATAGGAAGCCTACATCTATGCATGTTGTATAACTAAATTATTTGTCTCTTTAATGCAAAAATAACATGCTCTAATTAATTAGTTAGTTTGTACATTACTGACTAAAGCTAAGTATGAGGTTGATCTAAATCTATTGTTTGTTTCTTTACTATCTTTAATTAAACATTTTATGAAGGGTTGTGTTTAACTTCATTGGCTATTTAAAAGGACATGAAACCTAAAAAAAAGTTATTCCATGATTCTGATAGATCATACAGTTTCAAACAACTTTTAGTTTTACTTCTTATCTAATTTGCTTTGTACTCTTGGTATCCTTTGTTGAAAAGCATACCTAGGTAGGCTCATGAGTTTAGAGCTAGCTGCTGATTGGTGTCTGCACATATATGCCTCTTATCATTGGCTGACCAGTATGTTCAGCTAGCTCCCAGTAGTGCATTGCTGCTACTTCAACAAAGGATACCAAGACAATAAAGCAAAATTGATAAAAGAAGTAAAGTGGAAGGTTGTTTGAAATGTTATGCTCTATCTCACTTTTTTTTTGTGCTGTTTTGGTATGCTATATACAGCGCCGCATATAAATGCGGCACGTATATTTCACCCGTCACCCGCAATTTTTACTCACATAAGCTAAAAATGGGACCGTGTCGCAATCGGTATCCAATATTCAGCGCAAGGACTTACGTGGCGAAAATGGAGAAATCTTACTCCATTTTCACCTCGCCACCAAGGCATCCTCAGCAAGCCTTGCGCTGAATATTGGAGCACCGTAACTCCCAAAAATGCCTGCAAACTAACACCTAACACAATGCAATAAACCTATCAAAGTATTAACCCCTAAACCGCCAAAGCCCACAACGCAATAAACCTATCAAAGTATTAACCCCTAAACCACCAAAGCCCACAACGCAAATAAATAAATTACTAAGTCCCCTAACCTAACACCCCCTAACCTAACACCCCCTACATGTACCCAAATTACCTAAATTACAAAATACTAAACTTTTTATTAAAATTAAAAAAAACTAAAACTTCTTTAAAAATAAAAATAAACTAAGTATAAATTAAAGGGACAGTCTAGTCAAAATTTAAATTCTGGTGTAGACTGTCCCTTTAAGCTACAATTACAGAACATAAAAAAAATCTAAGATTACATAAAATAAAAAACAAAAATTACCAAATTTTAAAAAATTATACCTAATCCCTATGAAAATAAAAAAGCCCCCCCCCCAAAATGAAAAACACCCCCTACTCTAAGAATAAACTACCAGTAGCCCTTAAAAGGTTTTTTTGCAGGGCATTGCCCCAAGATAATCAGCTCTTTTACATCAAAATACACAAAGTCCCCCCTAACAGTAAAACCTCCCCACCCACCAAACATCCCAAAATAAAAGAACCTAACACTAAAAAACCTAAACTACCCATTGCCCTGGAAAGGGCATTTGTTTGGGCATTGCCCTTAAAAGGGCATTTAACTCTTTTACTGCCCATCCCTAATCTAAATAAAACAAACCCCCAAGAAAAACTTAAAAAAAATAAGTCTAACCCCCAGGTTGATACTCACCATTCTTGAAGTCCGGCGGAGAAGGTCATGTACCATGCGGTGAAGTCTTCTTCCAAGCGGCAACCTCTTCTTCCAGGAACAATCCGGCGCGGAGCGGAGGGCGGAGCTGAAGACTGGCGACCCTGGAACTGAAGACCGGCGACCGTGGAGCTATGGAGCGTGGAGGATCCTCTTCGTACGATCGCTGCCGTACACTGGATAGAGAATTCAAGGTACGCGATTAAAAATGGTGTTTAGGAGATATTGGACATTATTTTTGATCAAATGGTGTTTAGGAGATATTGCACATTATTTTTGATCAAACCCCGCCCACTTTGCACCCCATGTTATTACATTTTAAAAATGATTATACCATTTGTGCTGCATTTGTGCTGATTTGTGCCGCAAAAGCAAATGTTTGTGCTGGTTTGGTTTTGGAAGATATTGCACATATAGTTTATGAAACACCTCCTACTTTGCACCTTGTGTTATTACATTTTAAAAATAAATATACAGTTTGTTTGTGCTGATTTGTGCCACAAAAACAAATGTAGTGGTATAGTGTAAATCATGAGCCAGGGCATTGGTTCCCAAATAAATGCCCTTTGACATGCTAACCATTTAGCTTTCACACAGATAGCAGTTCCTGAACAGCCCATAATAATTCTGATACAAAATGAAAATGCTATGTGAGAATAAAAAAACTTATTAAAGTGTAAATAAAGGGGAGGGAGAATTCCCAGTTGTAGATTTCATCAATGGGTTTACTGGATAAAATATATAGCAGTGATTGTGAAACTTGGCACTCCAGATGTTTCAGAACTACATTTTCCATGATCCTCAACTAGACTCCAGAGTGTATAAGCATCATGGGAGATGCTGCCTGTTGAAATATCTAGGGTACCAAGGTTCACCTTCACTGATATATAGAGATGGGAACAGAGGAGAAAGAAGAGTGAAATTTATGCAAACACATTTGGCTTGATAGAGCAATTTGTTTTAAAAAACATATCCATTATATTATAATAGCAATAACGTTTAGATTTTTCCTATTCTCAGCCAGGGGCGGATCCAGAGTGATGTGTCGGGAGGGGCACTATGTGTCCCTACTGACACAGTGCCCATAATCAAGATGGCCGGCGGCAGTGAAAGTACTAATGGCGGCCATTTTGGTAATGGGCATCTGACTTAATATGCATGTGTGCATGCACATTACGTCAGGCACCCATTACCAAGATGGCCATCAGTGGTAATTGCTCCATTGCCCCCTGGATCTGCCTCTGTAGTCAGCCTAGGTATCCTTGATGTAATGCTCCGCCCCTGTACTGAGCACTGCATACTGTACTGTGGGAAAGGCAGTAATAGAGCTTAAGCAACTACATGTTTAATGGCTTGACTGCTAGCCAAGATTATGCAGGGTAAATCAATATTGAACCTCCACACTTTTGCTTTTATTGTGTTACTAACTGATGCAACCAGGTACAGTCAAGTCATTTCAGGCGCCCGTAGGCATAGAGCACACTATAGAGAGTGCATCCTCCTTGTTTTGTGTGACCGGCGGCTTCGGAGGGGGCAGGGAAGGATCCCGGCATAGGCTGCCCAATGAAATGCCTGCCTGCGCTGGACAGGCGTTTCAATGGGCAACCTACACTGAGGTCCCTCTCTGCCCCTCCCCCACAGAAGCCACCGGTCATGGAAAAGAAGGAGGTGCGCTCTGTATAGAGTGCACCCTTCTTGTTGTTGTCGGTGTTCTGTGGAATTAGTTGACAGAACAGCAGCATTTAGGCACAGTAGGCATGGGCACGGCGCCCCTCTATGAAGGGCGTCTGTAGGTGTCTAATGAGGCCTACTCTGCCTCATTAGAAATCAGGCACTGTTAATGCCACATTAACCTCTCGGGTGCAATGTTAACCCCCACCAACTTTCTGGTGCAGTGTTAATCACTGGTTTTCTATATTTCCACAAATTGTCTCTATCCAGCACAATAGTGTATTTTTATTTACAATTAATTACTGGGTGCAGACTGAGGATACATATCCTAACATATGTGTTATACCTCAGTAGGCAAAACTGCACAGATTAACTAAAATATTATGTGCAATATCCACCAAATCGGCACAAATAGGGAACAAATGAATATTGTTGCATGTAACATTTAATAACATAAAGTGTAAAGTCAGTGGGGATTGATAACATGCAATATGTAGTATCTTCGAAACCAAATCGACACAAACGTTTCTTTTTGTGGCACAAATCAGCACACAAATGAATGGTATGTTTGTTTTTTAAATTTAATAACATGGGTGCAAAGTGGGTGGTGCTTGAGGTTACATGATCTAAAAATCTTGAATGTTCATTATCTCAGAAACTGAACCAGCACAAACATTTGTTTTTGCGCCACAAATCAGCACAAACACATTACAAACAAATGGTATATTTGTTTTTAAAATTTCCTAACATGGGGTGCAAAGTGGGCGGGGTTTCATCAAATTTAATGCGCAATATTGCCTCAACCAAACTGGCACAAACGTTCGTTTTTGCGCCACAAATCAGCACAAACGCAGTATATTTGTTTGTAAAATTGAATAACATGGGGTGCAAAGTGGGCGGTGTTTCATAAAAAACAATGCGCAATATCTCCTAAACAAAACCGGCACAAATGTTTTTTTTTTTAAATTTAATAACATTTAATAACATGGGGTGCAAAGTGGGCGGGGTTTAAGCAAATATAGTGCGCAATATCTCCGAAACCAAACTGGCACAAACGTTCGTTTTTGCAGGACAAATCAGCACAAATGCAGCACAAACTAATGGTATATTTGTTTTTAAAATTTAATAACATAGGGTGCAAAGTGGGCGGGGTATCATAAAAAAATAATGTGCAATATTTCCGACCCCAAGCAAAAAAAGAAAATAAACTGTTTCTGGATTCTATAATGCTTGTCAGGTAAAAAAAAGTCAGAGACCACCTGTAACAATGACCCATATGCAGAAAGAGGCAGCTGAACCGACTCACACAACTCACCCTTGTCTTCGGACGGAGGCCTTAGAACTTCTCAGCATTTATATGATCGCTTTCTTTAACATTGCTCGAGGCTACTCCAACTCCTTCCGTCTCCTCGTAACACACCGGAAACCTTTGACGGTGATGCGTGCATAACCAGGCCCCAAATGACCTAGGCCAATAAACAAATGCAACTCATGACGTATACAGGGTGTAGAGCCAACCACAGACAGATACGGCTGCTCGGTCTCAATAGTGGGTGTGTTTAGATTCCGTCTTTATGCCACTGCAAATCCCGGGTAAATGACAGGTGTCTTAGGACTTAAAGGGACATTAAACCCAATTTTTTTTCTTTCATGATTCAGATAGAGAATACCATTTTAAACAACTTTCTAATTTACTTCCATCATCTAATTTGCTTCATTCTCTTGATATTCTTTTCTGAAAAGCATATCTAGATAGGCTCAGTAGCTTCTGATTGGTGGCTGGACATATTTCCCTTATGTGATTGGCTCACCCATGTGCATTGCTATTTCTTTAACAAAGGATATCTAAAGAATGAAGCAAATTAGATTATAGAAGTAAATTGGAATGTTGCTTAAAATTGTATGCTCAATCTGAATCATGAAAGACATTTTTTTGGGTTTAATGTCCCTTTAATGTAGAGGCAATAAATAGGGAAATACTCCGGTGATAAAGGGGTTCCTCGTAATCCCTTAAAATGTAATGATAGCAAAAAAGGAAAGTCCAGAGGAAATCCAAAAATATATTAAAAGCAAAACTTTATTCCATATTGTTTAAAACACAGGATGGAAAGACCGGTTGACTTTACGAAACCAAACCAGCACAAACGTTAGTTTTTGTAGCACAAATCAGCACAAACAAATAGTATATTTTTATTCCGTTTTTACAAACATGGGGTGCCAACTTAACTAAGTTTCAGTTAACCCCTGGCAAAACTTTACAACGTATTACTTTATACCCCAAAGTTTAAAAAAATGTGACAGTAGTTTTGCATTTAAGAAAAACATACTTCCTTTTACCATTCCGAAGCAGTCACCAAACAGATACACATACTTCTTGCTCAATCAATTAAAGTTAAAACATTTATAACAAACACTTTTACACTAACAAAAATTAGCAAACACACATGTGCACTATACAAATAAGGCCCCTGCTCAAATTTTTTATAGAGGTGTGCCCTCATTTTGCTATGGTTTTGGAACACAGCAGGTTAATTGAACATAAGACACTTATTAGCAACATTATACGCTATGGTGTGATTACTAAAAATACAAAATCTTAATTTGTTGGCCATTAATTGTGCACATTTTATTTTTCGTTTAGGTATTCATGCTACTAATGATGTAGATAATGATTTTGTGTTGTTATTAATGGCAGAATAATTTTGGGATTGTGATCACTGTAAAAACACACTGACAATAATGCCTGAAGTTAAGAAATAAGCACAATATTGTCATTAAACCCTTTTGTGTTTTACCCCAACAACGGTGTTAAACACATAGATCAAGAAATGCTCAGAATCTGCATAACGTGCAGCACAAGTTTTGCTTATGATTGCAATTACATTTTTGGAATTTTAAACATGTTAATTGTAAAATTAATCATATTGGTATTACGTTTGCAAGTGATGAATGAATATGTTTGATTAAAGGGGCATTAAACAACTTGAGATCGTTATATACAGTAAATGTTTAGTTACAACTGCAACACAAATTATTTTATACTAACTGTATGGCCATGATAGGCCTTGTTGTCTGCAGACTAAAGCAAATATTGGCTCCCCCAAATAAGGTAAATGGTGGGTGGAGATTGGCTATAAAACAGTAAAAAGGATGCTAATTTGTTTTAAAAAAACACCTACGGCTAGATTACGAGTTTTGTGGTATGAGTGAAAAAGCAGCGTTAAGGCTCTTTTTCACTACCGCTGGTATTACAAGTCTTGCAGGTTTAGGGGCACCACACACTTTTTTGGCCATAACGCAACATAATTACAGCAGCTTTCAAAAAGTCCTTTTTCAATGGGACTTCCATAGCTTCGGTATTACGAGTCTGCCTGGGAGGCCAAAAAGTGAGCGGTACACCCTATACCGCCAAGATACATACCATAAACTGAAAGTCAGTAGTTATGGGTTTTACGCTACAAAGCTGTAGCATAAAACTCATAACTAAAGTGCTAAAAAGTACACTAACACCCATAAACTACCTATTAACCCCTAAACCGAGGCCCTCCCGCATCGCAAATAATAAAACAAAATTATTAACCCCTAATCTGCCGCTCCGGACATCGCCGCCACTATAATAAACATATTAACTCCTAAACCTCAGCACTTTCGCATCACGAACACTAGTTAAATATTATTAACCCCTAATCTGCCGCCCCTAACATCGCCGCCACCTACCTACATTTATTAACCCCTAATATTCCGCCCCCAACGTCGCCACCACTATACTAAATTTATTAACCCCTAAACCTAAGTCTAACCCTAACACCCCCTAACTTAAATATAATTAAAATAAATCTAAATAGAACCTACTATCATTACCTAAATAATTCCTATTTAAAACTAAATACTTACCTGTAAAAAGTTTGTATTTATTTTAACTAGGTAGAATAGTTAGTAAATAGTTATTAACTATTTACTAACTACCTAGTTAAAATAAATACAAATTTACCTGTAAAATGAAACCTAACCTGCCTTACACTAACACCTAACCTTACACTATAATTAAATCAATTACATTAATTAAATTCAATTACCTAAATTACAAAAAAAAAAAAAACCACAAAATTACACAAAATAGAAAAAGAAATTATCAGATATTTAAACTAATTACACCTAATCTAATAGCCCTATCAAAATTAAAAAGCCCCCCAAAATAAAAAAAAACCCTATGCTTTTTGCGGGGCATTGCCCCAAAGAAATCAGCTCTTTTACCTGTAAAAAAAAATACAAACAACCCCGCAACAGTAAAACCCACCACCCACACAACCAACCCCCCAAATAAAATCCTAACTAAAAAAACCTAAGCTCCCCGTTGCCCTGAAAAGGGCATTTGGATGGGCATTGCCCTTAAAAGGGCATTTAGCTCTTTTTCAAGTGCCCAAACCCCAATCTAAAAATAAAACCCACCAAACTAACCCCAGAAGATCCACTTACAGTTTTTGAAGACCCGACATCCATCCTCTACGAAGCCGGCAGAAGTCCTCAACGAAGCGGCAGAAGTCTTCATCCAACTGGGCAGAAGTCTTCATCCAGACGGCATCTTCTATCTTCATCCATCCGGCGCGGAGCAGGTCCATCTTCAAGACATCCGCCGCGGAGCATCCTCTTCAATCGACATCTTCTTCTGAATGAGGTTTCCCTTTAAATGACTTCATCCAAGATGGAGTCCCTTAGATTCCGATTGGCTGATAGATTTCTATCAGCCAATCAGAATTAAGGTTGAAAAAATTCTATTGGCTGTTCCAATCAGTTAATAGAATGCAAGCTCAATCCTATTGGCTGATTGGATCAGCCAATAGGATTGAAGTTCAATCCTATTGGCTGATTGCAGGTGCTCCTTTATTGCAGGCGTTAGACTTTTTTTCAGCCGGCTCTCCCCATTGATGTCTATGGGGAAATCGTGCACGAGCACGTAAAACCAGCTTACTGTCGCTCACCGCAGCGCTGGTATTGGAGTGCGGTATGGAGCTCAATTTTGCTCTACGCTCACTTCTTGCCTGCTAACGCCGGGTTCTTGTAAACCTGTAATACTAGTGCTCTAGGTAAGTGAGCGGTGACAATAACTTGCAAGTTAGTACCGCACTGCTCATAACGCAAAACTCGTAATCTAGCCGCTAGACTTTGCTGGTATGTCATTTTATAGCAACCGAAAAGTCTTGTAATTACAAGGTGTTTACTGCCCCTTTAAGTGGAAAAAACTGCAATCAAATACACTAGGTAAACACCAATATTGCAGCAATTCTTCTATGGTTTCTTAAAATGATTACAACAAATACTACAAAAAATGGCTTTGTTTATATTTCTTATTGTTTTTGTTTTGTGTTTTATTTTTTGCTTGTTTGTTATTTTATGGGCATTTAATTAGGTTTTAATATTATATTGTTTTCAGTTTCAATTATTTTTTATCATTCACCCTTATGACTCTTCTTTTTTAATTTGCTTTAAAATCAATTATGAACATCTGAGCTGCTTCGATAAAGTTTTAATGTACAAATTCAAACGGATTGGAATGGAGCCCTTAAAGGGACACTGAACCCATTTTTTTTTCTTTCTTGATTCAGATATCTTGGTATCTTTTTTTAAAAAGCAAGAATGTAAGTTTACAAGTGCTGTCCAGGGTCTGAACCAAAAACAGCTTAAAGAAACACTAAACCATCTGAGATTTTCAGCCCATTATTTGTGTTTAAAAGTACAAAATACAAAGTGTAATTGGTATTTTTTCATAAAATAGGCTGAATATGGGCGTGTATAAAATTTTCTCTCAAATCCCAGCATACCTCTACACATTTCTGCTCTACAGTTCTCACTGTAGGTGGTTGTGACAAAATACTCAATATACTTAATACCCTAATAGAAAAACACATGCATATGAAAATATAGGTGACTGCAAGATGCATAATGTGATTTATATTGGCTGCAGGATTTAATTTTTAAAGTATGCCCCCTGCTTACTGCTAACTTCGCCCTACACAGCAAAGTTTCCCTTACCAGTGAGCTCCATTCATTTCAATAGTAGACACCTCGCCACTTGCAGGGGCTGTCCCTTTCTAAAGATAATTCCACCAGGGCAGCTTTTGTGACGGTCAGCGGGAATCTGATCTGGCAAGGTTTAGATAATCGGCCCCTTAGTTACAACAGCTACACCCAGGGCCAACTCAACACATTCTGCTGCCTGGGTTCAAGAATGAATCAACTGCCTCTCAAGTCTCTGGCCTCTACAAACTAAACCCAACCATAGTCAGCTGTCTCAAACATTAAAGTTCAGCAGGTTGATAATTCACATGAGAGCATGCTGAAACTAACTGACAGAGCCCATAAAAGCTAATTTATTAAAAACACACACAGACACTAATTAGGCAAACGCTATGCTCACTAAGTGCAACTCCTGTCAAATGTCACCTGGGCTCCATGGTCCCACCTGATCCAATTATAGAACCACCCTGGCTACACCTTTTACTATAGAGAAACACTTATTTCTTCAATATTTAGATAACTTATATTATTTGAAATATACATTTACGTACTATGGTCAGGCTAATATTTGTTTTACATCATTATGTAGTGTTTCGTGTCCCTTTAATTATGAGTAGTAAAAAATGTAATTGTTATTTATTTTGCCCCTTTTCCTATATTTCTTATTATATTTTTTCAATTTCCCTCAGAGAAGCTGGAGCGCATACCGGTCTTCAGAACTGATTGTTCAGTGGTAGAGCTCATTTATATCTGTTCTTAATTGGTCACAGTAAAGGAGATATACTTATACCTCTTCCTAAGGTATTTGTCCATGGACTGCAATGACTCAACAAGACAATACATACTCTGCTAACAAAATTACATTCTAAAAACTTACAGAATATTTTGTATGCAGATTTTCTGCAATGTAATGCTTAAAGGGATATCAAATCTAGATTTTTCTTTCATGATTCAGATAGAGCATGCAATTTTAAACAATTTTCCAGTATATACGTCTGCTATCAGATTTTCTTCGTTTTCTAAGTATCCTTGGTTGAAAAGTAAAAAGGTAAGATCAGTAGCGTGCATGTGTCAACAGCACTATATGGCAGTAGTTTTGCAAGAATGTTATACATTACCAAGAGCACTAGATGGCAGCACTATTTCATGTCATGTAGTGCTCCAGACATGTCCACATGACCTATTTAGATATCTTTTCAACAAAGAATAATATGAGAGCAAAGCACATTTAATCATAGAAGTAAATTGGAACCTTTTTAAAAATTGTATGCTTTATATGAATCATGAAAGAAAAAATGACATGCTTTTATCTGTTAGAGCAGTGTTTCTCAACCATGGTCCTCAAGTACCCCCAACAGACCAGGTTTTCATTATAGCTGAACCAGTACACAGGTGAAGTATTCAGCTGATCAGTAGCCATGGTAACTAACCTGTTCTCACCCATCAGCTGATTATTTCACCTGTGCTCTAGTTCAGCTATAATAAAAACATGGCCTGTAAGGGATACTTGAGGAACGTGGTTGAGAAACACTGCATGAAAGCATTTAATTTTAAGACTACCGACCCTACAATACTGTGTGTTTAACCACCACAGAGGGGCTAAACACAAAGTAGAAATACCTCTTGAGACTTGCAGAGCACTGCTGGTCCCGAGCAGAAAACGTTGCTGATCCAATCAGCAGCACTAGTTGCACGACACAAATGTGGAACTTGCGCTGGCGATTGGATCAAAGGTGGTTTCCGCTTGAGGTCAGAAGTGCTCTGTGAGTCCTGAGCAGTATTTCTACTCTTTGTTTAATCCATTTGCGGGTCTAGGGTCGATAGATTAGAGCATGTAACATTTTTACTATAATGGCCCTTTAATTGAAGATATATACTATGCATATATATATAAAAATAAAGTACTTTAATGTGCCTTTAAGGAGACTCATACATGATTATGCCTTCAAATTGTCAAAATAGAAATCTTGACACATTAATAAACAATACTTGGAAAAAGCCTTGTGGTTTTATGGAGCTGGCAATTCAGTGCCAAGATTAATAAGGTTTTGAAGTATAAAAAGGTTTGTGCTAGTTTTCTGACTGGGGGGCAAAATATGTTGTTTGAAAAGCAGAGGCATTCATGAAAAGATGGAATTTATGAGTGAAGGATACATTAGTCTGTAGTAGATTTAAGAGGTTCATATTTTGGCTGTGAGGCTGTGCTAAATCTGTATTATAAATAAAGTTATGTTTGTTGAAATCACGAAATGGCTCAAGGAGAGAGAATACATATACTGCTTGTCGCTATAAATATTCTACTCTCTTTTCTTCTCTTTTTGAAATGAGTATTCATTTCTGAATGATGACTAAATGAGAAGAAATGATGACTTTACATAATTTCTATTACAGTACATTAAAACAAATAAGAACATAGTCACAGTTCCTTTACATGAGGCAAAAGCAAGTGCTATTCCATAACAACAACAACAAATTAATATGATAAAATGATACCATATTCCTAGGAGATCAACAATAGCTTATGAGTAGTGCTGTAAACAAGTATGTAGTTGTAATGTTCAGAGAACAGCCATCATCTTCCGATAATATTATAGCAGATGATAAAATGGGTAAAGTACTTATATTGACTTATGCTGTTATCAGACATAGGGGTAGATGCCAATCTCGGGGATCAGATTATTAGACTGGTTTCCCATCTTATTAAACATATCACTCAACAATGTGATGTGCAAATCTAGGACCAGAAAACTGTGGAGTATAACCTCAATGGCACAGGGCAGATCAGACTCATTAAATAATTGTATTTATTTTTATAAGTTGTGCCAGGTGCCTTCATGATAAAGTTCACAAGCAACTGTAAGCAGTTCTTAAATGAAGAAGGACGGGAGGCCTATTGTTTTCTAGGGGACTGTTCGTCCAACTCACCATTACTCATAATTAGTTCCTCTTTCTGTGTCATTCCATTGAGTTCCATGTGGCTTGTTCATGTGGACCCAGCAAACGTCATTAGATCTGACCTATTTGTTCTTAATGTTATACACTAATGTGTTAGGAACTGAAGGGCTGAAGGTGATGTATGGGAAAATCAATGAGACAAGGGTAAACCCACAGCAATATTCAATATGTTGCATATATTTATACTTTTTAGTTTTTATAGCTTAAATGTGAAAGGGACAGAGCATCAGAACATGTAAAGTCCCACTCAGGAACAGTTAGTGATTGCCTGGGCGATGCAACTGTTGTCAACGATTGGTTCATCTTCTGTTTATTGCTTGGGACCAGCAGTTCTCTGTGGCTACAAAGTGGCACTTTGTGTGTTAAATATCTTTTTGGGATACAAAACACTGTGAGTAGTGCAAAAATTATATGGTCTAACAAATAAGATCATGTAATTTGTGCATTACAATGTCATTTTAAAGGAACAATAAAATAGTATAGAGAAAAAACTGTAAATGAGATAACATAAACAAAACTAAGGATGGTTTGTCAAAACAATGGACAATCTCTTTAAGTTCATGATGTCTGACACGGATCTACAAACCTGCAAATATACACCGGCCATTTATTCTAGATCCTCCCTTAAAGGGCAGGAATGAGACATCTGCATAGAATAGAAGCAAACTGATTAGTGTGGGATCAAAGCCTAATGCTTCATTATTCCATCATGTACCCATATGTACTACATAAGCAACTTGCAATGACATGTGCTGCAGATATAACTACAGTAAACTTACTACACTACTTAGTCACAAACAATATGTTTTGGGGGGAAATGAGGACTACATAAAAAGCTCTGAGGGGCAACATTGCACCTAGGCCTTGGGTTGAACATCCCTGGATCGATTAGTACTTTCTCTGGCCAATAATGTATCATAGCATAAGCAGCTTTAAACAGGGATGGCTCAAGATATTATGCTGCCTGGCTCCAAGAAGGAAATTATGCCCCCAACTCTCCATCTGCTATAGTCTAAGCCCTACCATTAAAGTCATATTGTATCATACTGCCCATTCCAAGTGTGTTAATTGTCAGTTGTACAAATGCTTCAACAGCCCGATTCAAAAGGCTGGCTACTTTTCTATGCGTAACAAGCGCAGGCGGGTTAAATTTATAGCAACAGAGAATCATTGTTGAGAAAGTGGAAGTGAAACGCGTCAAATAGCAAGATCAAGAGTCAGTGTACACACTATACTGTGAGTGAATTGAAAAATGCCTGAGATTCGCATAAGGCTATCCTAAGAAAAAAGTAACATGTAAAATGGGTAGACTTGGTGGGCCTTTTTAGTTCTCATTTACTGTCAAATTCTATGGGCTTCTTTTAAAAAGCTTTGTGTGCAGGCTTGCATGAGTTAGTCTTCAGCCGATAGTTAAGAAGCTGGGTGATTGACAGCCCCTGCTCGTACGTGATTGGCAGTGTCTTCTGCAATGATAAATGCAGACAGCATATTGCTGCCTGCTAGCCACGATGCCAGATGGACAGGGGCGGAGATGTCCATCCATTAGTAAATGTAGCCCTATATTTCTATGCAAACTTTTGAGATATAAAGTGAATTTTTCAAATGTATATTGTGCTCCTCATGATAGCATTGATATAAGGGCTAATGCACACTTATTACAGACTGTTATGTTATTGATTAAAAACTGTGCTTCAGTATTGTTTCAAACTCTACCAATGTCAGCAGTCTTAAAGATTAAAGCTAAGCATATTGAAATATACCAAGCGGATGGACCACATATCACATTAATATCTGTTAAAAAAACACTTTTACTGCTCCCTATGTGCCACACATGGCATATGTCAGTGCCACACATGGCATATGTCACCTGGGTCCTGTGTTTCCACTTGATCTGTTTATAGAGCTAGCCCTGGCCTTTAAAAAAAGTTCAATAGCAACCTACAAAACATAACTTTGCTTTGTATATAGACTGAAACTCATTTCCCCCAAACAATATATCTTGAATTTTTCCTGTAAATACATATTGTTTATTTTATTTTGATGTAACAATACAGTTACTGAATTCAGACATTCACGGACATGTTCAGGGACATATTATTTAATGGAATGGAAATTTTAATCTGGGGACTTTTCCTGTATATCAGGTGTATCTGATCACCCTAGCATAAAGGTATAATAATAAAGAAATTAATCCAATTACTTTGGTCAGGAAGCTGAATAAAATAGTGAATAATAAAATGTATACTCCCTGCAGTAGGGCAGCCAACAGATCCAGCTGCAAATAGGATTTCTTCTGAATATCCTTTTTACCAAACCCCCCCCCCCAACAGTAGCTTGCAAGAAAAAACATACAGCAGAAACAATAGTATAGAATGTAAAATGTTCTTGAATACAGAGGTTCAAAGGTCATTCTCACAAAGTGCATGCGATTTCCAGCTTTATATTAAATCCTTTTATGTATTTTTCTTAAGGTAGATCCTTCAGTTCAATTTTATAAAAGAAAGAAAAGAGTGACTAGAAATAGTACATAATAATAACAATTTTCAAATACACATTTGTAATACAGTGGCATTTTATCATTGACCTCTTGGAGACTGAAAGGGACATAATTGCATCTTATTTGTGCTAAAATACCATGTTATAATGTGAGTGTGTTTCTACTCATTTTAATATTATTATTTCTTTATAAATAATTTCCAGTTCCTTTTTTTTTTTTCTTTCGAAAGACTGAATAACACTTTAAGCTAAGCAAATAATTTGCTATCCAAAAAATATATAAAAGCATTTAAACGAACAATAAATACCTTGTAATTATAAGGCATTTATGTTGTCTTGTCTTGCTAAAGAATAGCATGCCACTTAAAACTAAACATTTAAAAACAAAGTAAATTTGTGTTTGCTGCATTTGTTTTTCAATAAGCAAACTCCGAACATCACTAGCCTTATTTGGAGGAGCCAATCCAGGCTTAAAGGGATATGAAACACAAAAATTTTATTTTGTGATACAGACAGACCATACCATTTTTTTAAAAAAGTTTCCAATTTACTTCTTTTATTAAATTTGCTTTGATCCAATTATAATCTGGGTTGAAGAGAAACCTAAGTAGGCATCTGGAAATAGTGCTGCCCTTTAGTGCTTCTGAAAGCACTCTTGCAAAACTGCTGCCAAAAATTGTTCCAGAAATGGGCCGGCTCCTAAACATTTGTCCCTCCTTTTCAACAAAAGATACCAAGAGAACCATGAAAAATTGATAATAGAAGTAAATTAAAAAGTTGTTTACAATCACATGCTCAATCTGAATCATGAAAGAAAAGTTTTGGGTTTCATATCCCTTTAAGTCTGCAGACAACAAGGCTAACCACAGTCATATTTTTAGTATAAAGTATATTGTTTTGCAGTTGTTATTTGGTAAAAGCCAATTAGGGAAGCATATGTAGCAGGGTTAGTCTGCAGCATGCTTTGCTAGGTTTGAGAATTAGAAAATCCACAATTTTAAAAGCTAAATTACATGAAAGGGAGTAAAAATAAATATTAATAGTATATTGCAAAGATTTTTTTACTATGCATAGCTAAACATTTCATATTAAAATCTCAAGATGTTTACTGTCCCTTTAAAGAAAATTTTAATGCAAAAACTGTGTGCCAAATCCTAGAAAATATTATATATCATATCCAAGAACATATTATATGCTATCTTATGACTGCTGCATGTGTTCATTTAATTTGTGCTTAGAGTAAAGTTATCCCTGGGTTTTTCCAAATAAATTAACAAGGCTTTCAACAGTAATGTGATACACACAAATATGACAAACAAGACCAGAACGTTTGCCGTTTTATGCAATTACATTGTAAAATACTAATATTAAACAGCACTATATTGGACATATGGCAAATAACAATAACAGTTGGCATGCTCTAGATCTTACAAATGTGATATATTAAGTGATGAAACCATAAATTCTGCTTCACTTACATTGTCTCCTTTTTTCTGTTTACAATAAATTCTTAGTGTTCTGGACTGTGTCATTTTCCAAATCAGCCTCTTAGCTGTTGTCATTCATCTGTCACATGGACATCATAATGACAGGACCCCGTTTCTCCACTGTTTGTGTACTTTCCCTTGGAAAAGAGGAGCTGTAATTACGTGACATGTACAGTATATCCTCCCCCACCGTTCTCTCACTACTTGCTTCCTAACATCCTTCAGCCTAATCAGTACCAGAAAATCCTGGCAGCACTGTGTGAAAAATATGCTTTGGGCCTCCCTAACAACAGACGGGTTAACTATTTCAGTGCTGTAAAAAAACAGTGTCACTTGGCATTGTAATACTTTGCTGGCCTTTTTTCTTTATTAAAGGGTTACATAATGCCTCCCAAGACTAGCTGACACATCACAGCTTTAAGAATGCCCATTGGGGCAATTAATTAAAAACTGCAGTTTGAGCACAATTCCCTCTAGTTATAAAGAGGAAGCATGTTTGAAAACATAAGTGGTGGAATTGAAAGGAAATGCTTCAGTTCTTTCAGATGTTTCTGTCTATATATTTTTCTTTATGCCCTCATAAAATAATCTCATAAGAGAAAGAAATCAGTTATTCATTTCACCAGTTCTCTATAAAGGAACCATCCACTTATCTCAGTACTCAAGTACAATATACTCTTTTTAGAGATCAGTACAGAAGAGATGGTGTTCGGGTTTTTTCTGAGAATTTAATCATATCACTATTAAATAAGACCAGGTTAGCTGTATAATAATGATACAGCTATGATTGTGCTTTCCTGTTTCTAATGATCAATGTTGCTGTAGGTTTATTAGCACTTGATTGACTTGTCCTTGGCTCACAAATAAGAAATTATATGAAACCTGGTTCTCACCTCAGACAAGCTACTGCCCTAACTAAGTTCAGAAAGGACCTCAAGACCTGGCTCTTCGACTGAACTGCAACCCTCAGCGCCTTGAGACCCTTACGGGTGAATAGCCGCGCTTTACAAGAACCCAATTGATAGATAGATAGATAGATAGATAGATAGATAGATAGATAGATAGATAGACAGACACCTGGTTCTCATTGCAATCATAACAACAACAAAATCTTCTTGTGGGGTCACCAAGTAACTGGTAAGCTAATTTACAATATTGTACAGAATAAATGGATTATTAGGGTTGCCACCTAAGCCATGTTTTGCTGGAAACTTATGAGTTACACATGCTACAGGGTGTGCAGTAAGGAACATGTATTGTGTGTTTGGACCACACTATTTATATGCACTATTCATATTCCTCCCTGCAGCATGTGTAACTTATACGTTTTCAGAAAAACATGGCTGAGGTGGCAACACTAGTTAGATGAGTTTAATTCCGGCAACAAAGTATGATGAGCACTTTCCCTAGCATTGGCATTAACCTATCCCACTGTATATACATGTTGCTTGTGCAGGTGTAGTGCGCATGTAAAAATAAAGTCCAATTAAAGATGAGATTAGGGTTGCCACCTCGGCCATGTTTTCCTGGACTCTTATGAGTTACACATGCTGTAGGCTGTGCAGGGAGGGACATGTACTGTGCTGTTCAACAGCAGTATTCATGTGATGGCACAATACATGTTCCGTCCTGCTTACCCTGCAGCATGCGTAACTCATAAGTGTCCAGGAAAATATGTCCGAGGTGGCAACCCTAGTTGAGATAGACAGCAGACATTGGGGCAGCATCATACCATTTGCCATATATCCCTACTAAATTAATCTTACTTACAGTTTTTTTAATATCTACAACCCCATGCCATCTCATTTTTTTGAGTCTTAAAGGGATAGGAAACCCCAAAAATGTATTTTGTGATTCAGACAAACCAAACCATTTTAGAAATGATTCCAATGTACTTCTGTTTTCAAATTTGCTACGTTCCCATTGTATTCCTTGTTGAAGAGATACCTAGGTAGGAATCTGGAGCACTACATGGTAGGAAATAGTGCTGTCATCTAGTACTCTTGCAAATTGATAACATTCTTGCAAAACTGCTGCTATATAGCACTCCAAAAATGAGCTGGCTCCTAAGCATACATCCCTGCTTTTTAGCAAAAGATACCAAGAGAACGGCGGGAAAAAATGATAATAGAAGTTAATAAGAAAGTTGTTTAAAATTGCATGCTCTATCTAAATCATGAAATATACAAAAACAAATTTTAGGAACCTCCATGTAAAGGTTCTAAATTACATATGGTTTATCATGTACTGTTAAGTACTTTATTATACTGTTGTATTAAGACTGCAGCCATGTTTAGCTTCAAATTTAATGCTCATATTTTGTAAATCTCCAGTCTGAAAAATAATACAGCTGCCTCCGCAATTACCATATTGTTGTATACAGGCTGTAGGCTGATCATAAGGAAATACAGCGTGAAATGCCTTCACATTAATGAAGCAGGTGTATTTTGTCAATCTTTCTTTTGTGTGTCTATTATACTGCCTTTATTATCCTGCTTTTGTTGCATTTTTCAGGTTATTGTTTTTCATTTGACAACAAAGAAGTCAAGGCTAGTTATTATTTTTCCCTATCAATCCACGTTGCAGGGTCATGGTAGCTTCTGGTTATGTTCTGGGATAGCTTTGCTGTGGAGATGTGACAGCTTATACATTAATAATTTAATAATTTAGAGGGAAAGGAGAGTGCCCTCGCACAGGGTTGTTCTCCGGCTCCATCTGCTGCTATTCCTGTGACAGGTCATTAACAGCTTCTTTACAGCAGGGACAAATCAGCATAGCTCTGTTTGTGGAGGATGTAAAAGGTGGCTTCATGTTTTAGAATTTGTGTTTTTCCATGTAGCATAAACCAACTGCAAAGGAGAAAGCAAATCAACGGATCTTCAAATGACAGTAATCTTTAGTGGCGTCTTGGGGGTCAAGTTGAATTTAAAGAGCTTTTTTGGCAATAATTTTTTTTCTCTCAATCATCTGTCACTTGACAGGTTTAAAGCCTAAAGCTTTATGACATTTGAGTTCAATATTAATCTCTTTTTTTCCAATTCAAACTTTTTTTTTTAAAGTTTGTGCTGAGATGGATTATACCCGAACTCTAAATATCACAAACCTATTTATAATTTATCATTGCACACCGAGCTGTAAAACCGCAGCCAGACCAAACGTGGTTGTGGTTTTTCCTCAAGGGATCAATAATTTGCAGATGTCCAAAGCAATTAGAACCATTGTAGAGTTCATTGATATATTTCACATCTCAATAACCACAAACGATTTGCTCATTGCTCAGCCATATGTATAAAGCTCGCTGAAATTATCTGCAACTGCAAAACTGGCCTCTACAAATATTATAAATGGGAAATGAACTTGCTGTGTAAACAGTGTTTTTCATTTTTATTCAGCTTTAAGGAATAAAATTATTTAACCTTTATATAGAAATAGGGTTCTTAATAAAATGTTTCATCTTGTATTTCAATGTGTTGTAGCTCTCTTTTGCAGTTAAGAGGTTAATATGAGAACATTTTTATATATATAGAACCTAAAAGCAGCTTCTGTGTTATAAATGCTTTGAATGAAATACACAAAGCTAACAACTTAATACTAAGTGGATATTTAAGTGTTGGAAAGGCTACAGTTATTTTTCTTTGCTACAGTTTAAAGATAGAATTTTGAGAATAATGTTTTTCTTTTTTTTCTTTAACTTTTTACAATAATTTCTATTCAACACCTTTGTAGCAAATGTATTGTTACCCAATATGTTGCTGCCCTCTTTAGCATCTGATGGGTTAACATGTATAACTCTTCCACCCCCCCCAAGAGACTTGGCCATAGTTGTATAAAACAAAGGGTCTTTATATGCAGATTTATTTTATATGTATAGGAAATCAAGAGCTGGATATAACTCATAAAAAGTCTAGTGGAATTCATATTCCTGGGCTATGGGAAAAAAAGAGTCACCTGTACATTGGCCTGTGCTCTGGTGTAAGTCACTGTGTAGCATACTGCAGGGTCACGTCTGTTATTGAGACACGCCAACCTCTCAGGAGGGAATGGAACAAATCAATTTTCAGCAGTTATTTTACAGTAAAAGCAGACACAATTAATTAATGTATGCTAAGATGTTGTTTAATTTCTCTTGATTAAACATTTTACAGAGGAATTATCATTAGTATGAGGTCTGACCTGCATTTTCCACATTTTAAACATTTGTTTTCTACATAAATTTGCGTTGCAGTGGGGAAATAAAAATAATTTCCCCACTACACAATGTGGAACATTATGCATTTAACCAACAGCAAAGGGGTTAAACACATAACTCTTACTGCAGGCTTTGTAGGTGCTGAGCAGAGCAGAGTCAGTGATTGGCAGGCTCATACAACTGCTGCTAATTAGATCACAATTGTTTTCTGCTCAGGATCAGAATTTCTCTGCAACTCCAAAAAAGCTTTATCTATGTGTTTATCCAATTAAACACATAGAACTTTACAGCAAGTCGTGGAAACATTGCATGCACTTATGATTTAGACCATGTTATTTTTCCACTATAATGCCCCTTTAACATATTTTTTACAATGTCTATGTGTCTTGTTATTTTACTAGATTTCATATGTGTGGTAGAAAATTAGACATATTTACACAATGTAGAATACCTGGTGACCTTGTTCCTTTAAGCATTCATATATAATTGGTTATGTTTTTGTAATGACTGAGTTTAGTTGTGAGTATCTACAGCTGAATGTAATACTTAAAGGGACATTGCAGCCAAAATTAGAATGGACATTGGTGCATTTTCAGTTTTCAATACAAGCATTTTTGCAATATACATATAGAAAAAAATGCTTCTAGCAAAAATCTATAACTGTTTCAAGAATGTACTTAAGTATGCATTTTAAACACAGCACTTGGCTAGAGAGCCTAAGGTGCTTGTATCATCTGGCAATGACTGAATTTAAATCATTGCTGAAATAATAGAAGCCCCACTGGCTTTATAAGCAACTGCAGTATTTAAAATGCTGGTGCACTGAGAATATCTAGCTATGCTTCACATGCACGTGCAGAGAAAAATGCTAACACTAAAACAGTAATAACTTTTAATAGAAGCATTTTTGCCTACATTTCTGTATATTAGAAATATTTAGGCTGGAATGTTCCTTTAAGAATGATTAGTGCATGTTACAGAAGTTGTATTCCACATACAATAGGTACCTTCATTACAGGACCATGGACAGCGCTAATAGTTTTACATGTTTTTTTTTTCTGGCACTGAATTAGTGTAAACATGATGTGAGGTTTTCTGGAGTGAGACAGATGGTATCCACCCTGGAGAGGTGGTCAACATAGAAACAACCACATGTCCTAACTTAGGTTATTTCTCAGTTGGTTGAGGGATGACTCATTTGTAGATTCATTCACAGTGTCAGGTTTACACAATAGTTAGCACATCAGGTCCCCCTGCAACAATCAGGGCACTGCAGATAAACAGACTGTGCAAGCGCATTTTCATTAGGTCTTTGTTCTGTCTGCTAAACCTATAAAGAGCATCAGGAAGGAGAATAAGCTGCCCAATTACTGTTGCCTTTTCTCATCTAGGATCACATGAAAGAATTAGATTTGAAGATAGGAAAATTAACTCTCTCATTATAAAGTAAAACTACAGTTAACTAACTCCAAGATTTCTGTCATTACCATTCCTTTTCTTTTGTACACCTATTTCTTGCACTACCTTTTCTGTTCTAATCAGCTTTATTACATTCACATGTAGTAACATCTGAGCAGACGCAGCAGCCAATAAAAGGACAGAAAAGAAACTATTAAACGTAGCTATTAGCAACTAATCTATTTTAAGTGATCATTGAAAATACAATAAAAAGTGTAGGTAGGAGCTTACACCAGTCATTCCTTTAATAAATGCTGCAAATATGATAGAGCCATTGATTCTCCTAAAAAAGTAACAGATCTATTTTATCGTTGTTTTCTTCATACAACGGGTAGTGTTAAAAAAAAGGGTGATTATTTTACTCTTCTGTTAACATTTTCATCGCTCAGTACTTTTAATTTAGTACTTTGAATATTATTGATTAAGTTTACAGTAACCCTACATAAATTATACATACATTGTACACAAACTTATGCCCACACACAAATACATTAAAAGGGACAGTAAACACCTTTTTGATTTTTATATAAAATGTTAAAGGGACAATGAACCCCCATTTTTTCTTTCATGATTCAGATAGAGCATGCAATTTTAAGCAACTTTCTAATTTACTCATATTATCAAATTTTCTTCATTCTCTTGCTATCTTTATTTGAAAAAGAAGGCATCTAAGCTTCTTTTTTTGGTTCAGTACTCTGGACAGCACGTTTTTATTGGTGGATGAATTTATCCACCAATCAGCAAGAACAACCCAGGTTGTTTACCAAAAATGGTCCGGCATCTAAACTTACATTCTTGCATTTCAAATAAAGATACCAAGAGAATGAAGAAAAGTTGATAATAGGAGTATATTAGAAAGTTGCTTAAAATGTTATGCTCTATCTGAATCACAAAAGAAAAAAATTGGGTTCAGTGTCCCTTTAAGGTTATGCATAATGAAACAACTTTGCAATATATTTTAATTATTTCTAATTCTCAGAACTTAAAATGCACCATGCTGACTTCTCAAGGCTAACTGTGCTACATAGTGTCCCTAGCTGGCTTTATCAGATAACAACTGCATAACAATTCACTTTATACTAACAGTGGCTAGCTTGATTGTTTGCAGATTGTTTGCAGACTAAAGCCCAGATTGACTCCTCCAAATAAGGCAAATGGTAAGAAGAGTTTGGCTATTCAGTAATTATTGCAGTAAAAAGGATGTTAATTTATTTTAAAAACATTACGATTTGGCTGATATGTTATTCTATAGCAACACATAAAAAATGCCTTGTAATTACAACGTGTCTACGGTCCCTTTAAAGAGACATTAGACTCTTTGAGATTGCAACTCTAAAATCTCATTTATAACTGGCATCAACTGAGTATATAAATTAACAGGCTTTTAAACCTAGAGAAATAAACAGGCTTTTAAACCTTGATAAATTAATAGGCTTTTAAACCTAGGTTACAACATTACCTCCCGTTGCTTTATGCAGGGCTGGTGCAAGGATATTTCACCACCAGATACATTTTGCTGTCCCCTCAATAAATAACATATCTTGCACATATGGCTTCTAATATAGGGTTGATTACAATCCTTTAGAAAAACATAGATATAGATAGAATTAGATATGATTGTGATTAACCCTGTAATATTTTAGAGATTTGATAAAATAGCCAGCGTTATGACTGTTCAACTTGGCACATCACATTGAGTCACAGAGATTAAAGTATAAAAAGAAAACATGCATTAAACACAAAAAAAAGAAAAAAATTAACAATATTTCTATGTCCTGATGAAGTGCCCCATCTCGAAATGTTAATGAACATATCATACCAAATAATAACGTTGATTGTCTATGCTGTTGATTTTTTTCACAAGGTGATCTGGACACCCAGGAATATCCAAGTCAGGGTCATAGCTGGATTACAATAAGGTTACAATAAAACGTAAGGCTTCAATACATTGTTAGATTCAACAACTACTTCTTAAATGCTGCTTCGGTTGAGCAATTTAAGGGGCATACAAACAAAATATCAAGTGCACAGTAGAGTAAATAGATAAAATATTTTTTGTAACAGTTTTTATGACAACTATTATTGTGTAGAGAACTGTCTGACCATATAGTGGTAGGTTGTATACCTTTGCAAGCTATATCTTGCATACACCAAGAGCCAGTGGGGACATAATGATGTCATGCATGAGATGGGAATACATGTGAAAACAACAAGCCATATTCTCAGTGGCTTACAGGCTATCTCTAGAAGTATTATTCAAATTGGCCTATATTGAAAAAAATGCATCTATGTGAATGTGAAAACAGAATTTATGCTTACCTGATAAATTACTTTCTCCAACGGTGTGTCCGGTCCACGGCGTCATCCTTACTTGTGGGATATTCTCTTCCCCAACAGGAAATGGCAAAGAGTCCCAGCAAAGCTGGCCATATAGTCCCTCCTAGGCTCCGCCCACCCCAGTCATTCGACCGACGGACAGGAGGAAATATATATAGGAGAAACCATATGGTACCGTGGTGACTGTAGTTAGAGAAAATAATTCATCAGACCTGATTAAAAAACCAGGGCGGGCCGTGGACCGGACACACCGTTGGAGAAAGTAATTTATCAGGTAAGCATAAATTCTGTTTTCTCCAACATTGGTGTGTCCGGTCCACGGCGTCATCCTTACTTGTGGGAACCAATACCAAAGCTTTAGGACACGGATGAAGGGAGGGAGCAAATCAGGTTACCTAAACGGAAGGCACCACAGCTTGCAAAACCTTTCTCCCAAAAATAGCCTCCGAAGAAGCAAAAGTATCAAATTTGTAAAATTTAGCAAAAGTGTGCAGTGAAGACCAAGTCGCTGCCTTACATATCTGGTCAACAGAAGCCTCGTTCTTGAAGGCCCATGTGGAAGCCACAGCTCTAGTGGAGTGAGCTGTAATTCTTTCAGGAGGCTGCCGTCCGGCAGTCTCGTAAGCCAATCGGATAATGCTTTTAAGCCAAAAGGAAAGAGAGGTAGAAGTCGCTTTTTGACCTCTCCTTTTACCAGAATAAACGACGAACAAGGAGGATGTTTGTCTGAAATCTTTAGTAGCCTCTAAATAGAACTTTAGAGCACGGACAACATCCAAATTGTGTAACAAACGTTCCTTCTTTGAAACTGGATTCGGACACAAAGAAGGTACAACTATCTCCTGGTTAATATTTTTGTTAGAAACAATTTTAGGAAGAAAACCAGGCTTAGTACGCAAAACCACCTTATCTGCATGGAACACCAGATAGGGCGGAGAACACTGCAGAGCAGATAACTCTGAAACTCTTCTAGCAGAAGAAATTGCAACCAAAAACAAAACTTTCCAAGATAGTAACTTAATATCTATGGAATGTAAAGGTTCAAACGGAACCCCTTGAAGAACTGAAAGAACTAGATTTAGACTCCAGGGAGGAGTCAAAGGTCTGTAAACAGGCTTAATCCGAACCAAAGCCTGAACAAATGCTTAAACATCTGGCACAGCTGCCAGTCTTTTGTGTAGTAAGACAGATAAAGCAGAGATCTGTCCCTTTAGAGAACTTGCAGATAATCCTTTCTCCAAACCTTCTTGCAGAAAGGAAAGAATCTTAGGAATTTTTATCTTATTCCATGGAAATCCTTTGGATTCACACCAACAGATATATTTTTTCCATATCTTATGGTAAATTTTTCTAGTTACAGGTTTTCTGGCCTGAACCAGAGTATCTATAACAGAATCTGAAAACCCACGCTTTGATAAAATCAAGCGTTCAATCTCCAAGCCATCAGTTGGAGGGAGACCAGATTTGGATGTTCGAATGGACCCTGAACAAGAAGGTCCTGTCTCAAAGGTAGCTTCCATGGTGGAGCCGATGACATATTCACCAGGTCTGCATACCAAGTCCTGCGTGGCCACGCAGGAGTTATCAAGATCACTGAGGCCCTCTCCTGATTGATCCTGGCTACTAGCCTGGGAATGAGAGGAAACGGTGGGAATACATAAGCTAGGTTGAAGGTCCAAGGTGCTACTAGTGCATCTACTAGAGTCGCCTTGGGATCCCTGGATCTGGACCCGTAGCAAGGGACCTTGAAGTTCTGACGAGACGCCATCAGATCCATGTCTGGAATGCCCCATAATTGAGTCAACTGGGCAAAGATTTCCGGATGGAGTTCCCACTCCCCCGGATGGAATGTCTGACGACTCAGAAAATCCGCTTCCCAATTTTCCACTCCTGGGATGTGGATTGCAGACAAGTGGCAGGAGTGATCCTCCGCCCATTGAATTATTTTGGTCACTTCTTTCATCGCCAGGGAACTCTTTGTTCCCCCCTGATGATTGATATATACAACAGTCGTCATGTTGTCTGATTAAAACCTTATGAATTTGGCCTTCGCTAGTTGAGGCCAAGCTCTGAGAGCATTGAATATCGCTCTCAGTTCCAGAATGTTTATCGGGAGAAGAGACTCTTCCCGAGACCATAGTCCCTGAGCTTTCAGGGATTCCCAGACCGCGCCCCAGCCCACCAGACTGGCGTCGGTCGTGACAATGACCCACTCTGGTCTGCGGAAGCTCATTCCCTGGGATAGATTGTCCAGGGTCAGCCACCAAAGGAGTGAATCTCTGGTCTTTTGATCTACTTGAATCATTGGAGACAAGTCTGTATAATCCCCATTCCACTGTTTGAGCATGCACAGTTGTAATGGTCTGAGATGAATTCGTGCAAAAGGGACTATGTCCATTGTTGCAACCATCAATCCTACTACTTCCATGCACTGCGCTATGGAAGGACGAGGAACAGAATGAAGCATTTGACAAGAGCTTAGAAGTTTTGATTTTCTGACCTCTATCAGAAAAATCCTCATTTCTAAGGAATCTATTATTGTTCCCAAGAAGGGAACTCTTGTTGACAGGGACAGAGAACTCTTTTCTTTGTTCACCTTCCATCCGTGAGATCTGAGAAAGGCTAGAACGATCTCCGTATGAGCCTTTGCTTTTGACAGAGACGACGCTTGTATTAGAATGTCGTCCAAGTAAGGTACTACTGCAATGCCCCTTGGTCTTAGAACCGCTAGAAGGGACCCTAGCACCTTTGTGAAAATCCTTGGAGCAGTGGCCAACCCGAATGGGAGGGCCACAAACTGGTAATGCTTGTCCAGAAAAGCGAGCCTTAGGAACTGATGATGTTCCTTGTGGATAGGAATGTGTAGGTACGCATCCTTTAGATCCACGGTAGTCATAAATTGACTTTCCTGGATGGTGGGTAGAATCGTTCGAATAGTTTCCATTTTGAACGATGGTACCCTGAGAAATTTGTTTAGGATCTTCAAATCCAAAATTGGTCTGAGCGTTCCCTCTTTTTTGGGAACTACGAACAGATTGGAATAAAATCCCATTCCTTGTTCCTTTATTGGAACTGGGTGTATCACTCCCATTTTTAACAGGTCTTCTACACAATGTAAGAATGCCTGTCTCTTTATTTGGTTTGAGGATAAGTGAGACCTGTGGAACCTTCCCCTTGGGGGTAGTTCCTTGAATTCCAGGAGATAACCTTGAGAAACTATTTCTAGCGCCCAAGGATCCTGAACATCTCTTGCCCAAGCCTGAGCAAAGAGAGAGAGTCTGCCCCCCACTAGATCCGGTCCCGGATCGGGGGCTACTCCTTCATGCTGTTTTGTTAGCAGTGGCAGGCTTCTTGGCCTGCTTACCCTTGTTCCAGCCTTGCATTGGTTTCCAGGCTGGTTTGGGTTGTGAGGTATTACCCTCTTGCTTAGAGGATGCAGAATTAGAGGCTGGTCCGTTTCTGCGAAAAGGACGAAAATTAGGCTTATTTTTAGCCTTAAAAGACCTATCCTGTGGAAGGGCGTGGCCCTTTCCCCCAGTGATGTCTGAAATAATCTCTTTCAATTCTGGTCCAAATAAAGTTTTACCCTTGAAAGGGATGTTAAGCAATTTTGTCTTGGATGACACATCCGCTGACCAAGACTTTAGCCAAAGCGCTCTGCGCGCCACGATAGCAAACCCTGAATTTTCGCCGCTAGTCTAGCTAATTGCAAAGCGGCATCTAAAATAAAAGAGTTAGCCAATTTAAGTGCGTTAACTCTGTCCATAACCTCCTCATATGGAGTTTCTCTACTGAGCGACTTTTCTAGTTCCTCGAACCAGAACCACGCTGCCGTAGTGACAGGAACAATGCATGAAATTGGTTGTAGAAGGTAGCCTTGCTGTACAAAAATCTTTTTAAGCAAACCTTCTAATTTTTTATCCATAGGATCTTTGAAAGCACAACTATCTTCAATAGGAATAGTAGTGCGTTTGTTTAGAGTAGAAACTGCCCCCTCAACCTTGGGGACTGTCTGCCATAAGTCCTTTCTGGGGTCGACCATAGGAAATAATTTCTTAAATATAGGGGGGGGAACAAAAGGTATGCCGGGCTTTTCCCACTCCTTATTTACTATGTCCGCCACCCGCTTGGGTATAGGAAAAGCGTCGGGGGCACCGGAACCTCTAGGAACTTGTCCATCTTGCATAATTTCTCTGGAATGACCAAGTTGTCACAATCATCCAGAGTAGATAACACCTCCTTAAGCAGTGCGCGGAGATGTTCTAATTTAAATTTAAATGTCACAACATCAGGTTCAGCTTGATGAGAAATTTTTCCTGAATCTGAGATTTCTCCATCAGACAAAACCTCCCTCATTGCCCCTTCAGATTGGTGTGAGGGTATGACAGAACAATTATCATCAGCGCCCTCTTGCTCTTCAGTGTTTAAAACAGAGCAATCACGCTTTCTCTGATAAGTAGGCATTTTGGATAAAAGATTTGCTATGGAGTTATCCATTACAGCCGTTAATTGTTGCATGGTAATAAGTATTGGCGCACTAGATGTACTAGGGGCCTCCTGCGTGGGCAAAACTGGTGTAGACACAGTAGGAGATGATGTAGTATTATGTTTACTCCCCTCATCTAAGGAATCATCTTGGGCAATATCATTATCTGTGGCAGTACTGTCCTTACTTTGTTTGGATGCTATGGCACAATTATCACATAAATTTAAATGGGGAGACACATTGGCTTTCATACATATAGAACATAGCTTATCTGAAGGTACCGACATGTTAAACAGGCTTAAACTTGTCAACAAAGCACAAAAAACGTTTTAAAATAAAACCGTTACTGTCTCTTTAAATTTCAAACAGAAAACACTTTATTACTGAATATGTGAAAAAGTATGAAGGAATTGTTCAATTACCAAAATTTCACCACAGTGTCTTAAAGCATTAAAAGTATTGCACACCAAATTTCAGAGCTTTAACCCTTAAAATAACGGAACCGGAGCCGTTTTAAAATTTAACCCCTATACAGTCCCAGCTATAGTCTTTGCTGAGACCCAACCAATCCCTGAGGGGAATACGATACCAAATGACGCCTTCTAGAAGCTTTTTTAGTGATTCTTAGATCCTCACACATGCATCTGCATGCCCTGCTCTCCAAAAACAACTGCGCAGTAATGGCGCGAAAATGAGGCTCAGTCTATAACTAGAAAGGCCCCCTGACTGAAAAAGGTGTCCAACACAGTGCCTGCCGTTTTATAAACGTTCCCCAAGATTATAAATGCCAATTGATAGCCTAAATCTGAATAATATGCCCAAATAAAGCAATCGATTTAGCCCATAAAAATGTCTACCAGTTTTTTAGCCCTTATTAAGCCCTTTATTCTGTATGTTTGACTAAGAAAATGGCTTACCGGTCCCCATGAGGGGAAATGACAGCCTTCCAGCATTACACAGTCTTGTTAGAAATATGGCTAGTCATACCTTAAGCAGAAAAGTCTGCTAACCGTTTCCCCCAACTGAAGTTACTTCATCTCAACAGTCCTATGTGGAAACAGCAATCGATTTTAGTTACTGTCTGCTAAAATCATCTTCCTCTTACAAACAGAAATCTTCATCCTTTTCTGTTTCAGAGTAAATAGTACATACCAGCACTATTTTAAAATAACAAACACTTGATAGAAGAATAAAAACTACATTAAAACACCAAAAAACTCTTAACCATCTCCGTGGAGATGTTGCCTGTGCAACGGCAAAGAGAATGACTGGGGTGGGCGGAGCCTAGGAGGGACTATATGGCCAGCTTTGCTGGGACTCTTTGCCATTTCCTGTTGGGGAAGAGAATATCCCACAAGTAAGGATGACGCCGTAGACCGGACACACCAATGTTGGAGAAATGTACTACTGTTCATTCATGTTTGCTTTATGTCTTTTTAATCTTTATTCTGCCATTGACACAGAGAACAATAATCCATTCTTAGCAATTCCAGTTACCCCCATTGCTTCCAGGAACACAGAGACCCATGATTAATTAACCCCTTGGCTGCCAGTATCACAAAAGAATGAGTAACAACATGACTACATGTAACCTATGATCAGACATCTGCAGAAAAAGAAGGCTCAGGTTATTGATGGTGAGGACATTTTTTTATTTGAGGATTTAAATGCTCCAGATATGATGATTAAGCCATGGTAAGGACATTTCTCTCAGCCTTCATCTGCCACATAAAATTATGACTTAGGTTGAAATATCACACACACACACGATTGTGTAACTTTCTTTGAATATGAATCTAGTGTATCTGATTTTTCCATAATGAGCACAATAGATTGTATAATAATGCAAAAGACCAGTGACCATAGTTTAAATGCTGCTGCTATCATTATTTCAGAACTTTCAGCATAGCTTTCTGTGTAAACATAAACAATCCCTTTCTTTCAGTGGGAGACTGTGTGTCTTACAGTTCATGGTCATGACACCAGATCTGAGTGTAAAGGGGCAAGGAATGGCGAACCCAGGCAGCAGGAGGGGGAATGTTTGCTGCTTATTATTGTAATGATGAGGAAATGGCAAACAACCATAAGAGCACAGCACCAGGCAGTATCACCTCACATATATTATGTGCAATGGCTTTATGCACAGAGATTGCAGTGCTTACTGTTGTTCTGCTAAGCCCCCTACTGCCAGGGAACTTTAATCTGACTTAACTCAGTGTAGGGTAGGAGCGAAGTAGACAACTCCACTGGTTTACTAGCCAGTTGCTTTAATGGTTAGTGCAGTTATCTATAACTAGATCTTTATGTGGGTGCTTTTCTTTCCCTATTTTATATGTAAAGCTGGCCCAGATTTCTCACCAACCAATATAGACACAACTTCTTAGATGGACACTTTATTTTCTGGAAAGAAATAAAATATGTTCCCCATTATTCTACATGCTGTTATCTATGCACTTATCTGCTAAGTATAACTAATCACCAACTATAGCAGGGAATGTTTTGACTCTTTCTGTGGGGTGGCAACAGTGAGTGCACATATAAATGATGACAGCATCATGCACATGTATATAAAAGAGTCAGAGAGCATCTAATTAACATGTGCTTGAGGCATCTGCTGGATAAATCCGATCCTGCATAAAGCAATCCAGAATGCAGAACAACGTAATGGACCAGGACATGTTTTAATAATTTAACTTATATAGAACAAATGAGGAAAGTTGATGAGCTAAATTATTTCTTATTTACTGTCATATTTTATATTTCTACATGTCATCAACATTATACTCCCCTAGGGATTGTTTGTCCCCTTTTGTCATTGAACCACAGTCTTCTAGTTTGGTTCTAAACACTATGGTGACTTATTCGTAATGCATACATAAATTGTTTAGCACCCTGTCTCTTGAGTAGACTAGAAAGTGCTGAAATCAGAAGCATGCAATTGTGAGTGCTAACTGGCCTTTGTGGACAACTGAAACATTAGCTAATTAAGATATGCAAATGATTGTTATAATATATTCACTGAAACTTGGGAGGTGCTCTGACCACATCAAAATGCAAATGTATTTGTAAAAAAAATTGCAGTCATTTTCTATGCAATGTCTCCAGCCAGAAATAACCATTCCATTGCAGGAATGAATTCAGCTATTCAAAATGGCCTTATCTCATAAATACACTTATTTGGAATAATGGATGAAATGTTATTTTGCCTATTATTTGCTCTGAAATCTTTGCTGTATTTGAGATACTTTTGTATCAAAAAGCTGGAAAACTCTGTTCTATACAAAGTATTTAAATTGCACAAAAGTAGGTGGGAGTGTATGGCTTAGTTACAAAACATACACACATGATGTTAGCTATACACACACATATAATGTGTCTATATATATATATATATTATATATATATATATTATATATATATATATATATATATATATATATATATATACACAGGTATACCCCACTTTACAGAGCTTCACTTTACAGCGCTTCGCTAATACAGCGCTTTGTGGAGCTGAAGTTCAACCTCCAAGGATTTTGAAACAGTGCTGTAATCATCGTGAGATTGCGAGAAAAGTGACTGGCACCATTTTGTTTTGCTAAGTTCACTCTGTTTACAGCATTACAGCGCAATCTGTCATTGTCACTATTTTACAGGTACAGTATTTATTGAATACTAATTGAATACTGTGCTGTGCTAGTGTTAAACTAAACGTAGCATTATTGTACATTTAATATATGTTAATTCAAATGTGTTTTCAAGTTTTTAAACACACTGGCAAGTGAAAAGAAAGCTAAAACTGCCTTGTTTCACTTTAAGGCGATTTTCACTTTACAGCGGGGCTCCGGTCCCTAACCCGCTGTATGAGCGGGGTATACCTGTATATATATACAACACACATAGACACATTATATGTGTGTGTGTGTGTGTGTGTATATATATATATATATATGTATATATATATATATATATATATATATATATACACATACATACATACATACATACATACATACATACAACACACACACACACACATATAATGATGGAAAATGTTAAAATGTAATAAAAAGCAGCAGCACTCACTGGTCTTTTAAAGGGATGTGAAGCCCAAAAATCGTCTCTTGGGATTCAGACAGAACATACAATTTAAAAAAAGTTTTAAATATACTTGTATTATCTAATCTACTTTGCTCCCATTGTACTCTTTGATAAAGAGCTATCTAGGTAGATGTCTGGAACACCTTGCAAATGAATAACATTTTTGCAAAACTGCTGCCATATATTGCTCAAGACACATGCATTCCTGGTTTTCAACAACAGATACCAAAAGAATGAAGACAATTTGAAAATAAAAGTGTATTAGAAATAGTTAAAAAAAATTGTATTCTCTGTATGAATCATGAAAGAAACATTGTGGGTTTCATGTTCCTTTAAAGTAACAGTCTAGTCAAAATTAAACTTCAGATAAGGCATGCAATTTAAATAACTTTCCAATTTACTTTTATTATCAAATTTGCTTTGTCCTCTTGGTATTATTTGTTGGAAACTAAACCTTGGTAGGCTCATATGCTAATTTCTAAGCCCTTGAAGACCACCTCTTATCTCAGTGCATTTTTACTGTTTATCACCGCTAGAGAGTGCTAGCTAATGTGTGCCATATAGAGAACATTGTACTTGCTCCCTTGAAGTTATTTGTGAGTCAGCACTAATTGGCTAAATTAAAAGTCTGTCAAAGAACTGAAATAAGGGGGCAGTCTGCAGAGGCTTAGATACAAGGTAATCACAGATGTGAAAGAGTATAACAGTACAGTGTTGGTTATTCAAAACTGGGGAATGGGTAATTAAGGAATTATCTATCTTTTTAAACAACAATTTTGGAGTAGACTGTCCCTTTAGGGAAAATCAATAAAACATTTATCCAAAACATATTAATTGTGATGTTTTGGATCAGTTCATACAACCCTTCAGTTATCAGGTATACAAGTTGCAGATTGTTATATATTTTCTTTACATACCAGAAGCTGCAAAATAATGAATACATTTAGCATCACATTATTTTTTGTATATTTTGTATTTGATCTACAGTAATTGTTTGTTTTATTATATTGCAGTAAAAGGACTGATATTTCATTCTTATCTGGACTGTGTTAAGTAGAGTATGCATTAATGACCGAGGTAAATAGAAAAATAAATGCATTTTAAAACAATTGAACATAATGCTAATGGCAGAAGGTTGTAATACCAAATATTAATAAGAGGTACGCCTCTGCCTTGTCACTAGATCTTATTGTGACTAAGCTTTAAATATTTTGATTTTTATGAGGTGCAAATGGCAATTTTCACCCACACAATGGTTTTGCAGTTATAATTCCAAGTCTAAATCTGTCTTGCAACATATTCTTGGTTTAAAACCAAACTATTTGTAACACGTTGTGACGTTTCTCAACTATGATAATTGTTAATTGTATAAATGAACCAGTGGCTGCCAAAGAAAGCTGTAATAGCTCTTAGCTTTAGTAAACCTATGGAGACATATGTAATAGCTCTTAGCTTTAGTAAACCTATGGAGACATATGTAATAGCTCTTAGCTTTAGTAAACCTATGGAGACATATGTAATAGCTCTTAGCTTTAGTAAACCTATGGAGACATATGTAATAGCTCTTAGCTTTAGTAAACCTATGGAGACATATGTAATAGCTCTTAGCTTTAGTAAACCTATGGAGACATATGTAATAGCTCTTAGCTTTAGTAAACCTATGGAGACATATGTAATAGCTCTTAGCTTTAGTAAACCTATGGAGACATATGTAATAGCTTGCTACAATTCAACACCAAAATACTGTACCTCATACTATATTTCTATTTCCTGTAAAGCATTGCCATAGGTTATTTATGAGCCCTTTAAAAAAATCTAAACTGAGAAATGCTTTTTTAATTGAAAAAAAAAACAACAACTTTATTCAAATACCAGAAACAGGTTTAATTTTTTCCAGTTGCCATTCAAACAAGTTTACAGAAATTTTCTTTCTCCATCCAGATAATGTTTTGCTGGAAATAAAAGAAAGGAAATACATGTTACAATGTAATCCTACATCAAGTGAATTTTTTCATATTATTATTCTCCTCCCTTGCTTATCTAAACAAGGAATCTTAAAGGGACAGTATACACCAATTTTCATATAACTGCATGTAATAGACACTACTATAAAGAATAATATGCACAGATACTGATAAAAAAAATCCAGTATAAAACTGTTTACTTAGAAGCTCACAGTTTAGCTCTGTAGCTGGAAACCCCACTTCAAGTGGAACCCCCCCCCCCTTCCTCTGCATATGAAAAGACACAAACAGGAGCAAGCTGGAGTAGGTTTCTGTCGGTATTCTCCTAAAACTTTGGGGCTTGGTTAGGAGTCTGAAAATCAGAGCAATGTTATTTAAAAATAAGCAACACTACACAAAAAATACTGTGTGGGCTATATAAGTGGATCATTTACAACACATTTATGCAAAGAAAAAAATAGTGTATAATTTCCCTTTAAGTGCAAAGTACTTAATGTATTGATGCCAACAAAATGCAAATGTGTTTCAAAGTCCATTTAACATCAAACCTTATTCTTTTTGAGTTTGATATTTAGTCCTTGTGGTTGGGCATTACATATACAATGGAAGCAATTACAACCATATGGAAATGATATGAAATTGCCTATTAGAGAAATAAACGTCTTACAAATGGTTGCACATAGTGTTCTAAAAGGTCATCTCATGACATCTGCACATCTCTGCAAATGCAGCAGATAGAATGGAGTGCAGATGAGTTTAAGAGTAAAGGAATATTAAATATTAATACTGAATGAAGACCAGACCACCGATTGTAATTTCTTAAAAGCTTAAAGGGACAGTGCAGTGTGAAATACAATGCACTACTTTGTTGGAATGTGTCATTTTTTAACAAGTTACCTATTTTTATTTTGTGTTTAACTCCTTTAGAAGGTTTAAACACATAGGGCCAGATTATGAGTGAAGCGCTATTGTTTGCGTGTGAGCGATATCAGGTTTTCACATTCGTTTGCATACCAGTTAAATTGCACTTGTATTACAAGTTGAAAGTAAATGCTAATTTGTGAGCACAATCACGATTTACGCTAGAATGATTATCGCAACCTCAGAGCTCTGGTTAACTGTTTCGCAAAACAAAAAAGTATCACAAAACACATCAAAAATACATTGCAATATTGTTATTATATAATATTATATAAATAATAACACCATCTAATAAAAATTATTTTTTATAAAATATATTGAGCAAAAAAGTTAAAAGGGCTCAAAGTTATCAGATTGCAGGTGTTAGAAAAAAAAGGCAGGCAAACAGCTTTAACATAGAGAGACATACATATACATGTCTAAATATATTTCTATGTGTATATACATATGCATTTATGTATTTTTATGTGTATATATGTATTTACAGAGTCGGACATATATACACATATAAACACATAAATATATATGTACACACACACACACATATATATATATATATATATATATATATATATATATACATATACTGTATATAATTGCATTGGAGCCCTTTGCTGTCAAGTAGATAAAAACATTTAAAAGCATATTTATGCAATATTCATATTTAATAAATGTTTTAACTATGTATTTACTGTAAATATTCATATTGCGGAGTTCTATATATATATAGTTATATATTGTAAAAAATACCATCAAATATATGTATACGTATTTATGTATAAATAGAACCTATTCTGCTTTGTGAAGAACATTGGAATGTGAAATATTCATATTTCTTTCTAATGACACGGTGAGTCCAGGGATCATCATCAATTACTGTTGGGACTATCACTCCTGGCCAGCAGGAGGAGGCAGAGAGCACCACAGCAAAGCTGATAAGTATTAATTCCCTACAAACTTCCCTACAAACCCTAGTCATTCTCTGCAGTGCAAGGAGGTGGTGAATTTCTTCAATCAAGATTTTATTATTTTAAAGCAGAGTAGGTTTGCTCTGATCTTTTCTGGGGTCTAGCCTTAGTCCACGTCAGTCTCTTCAGTAGGGCAGTGGTGGCTTTTGAGCAGTGGAACTTTTGAGGTACAATCCTCACTGCGCTTTCTCAAGGTTTTTGCTGCCCTAATCAGAAAGTCTGAGTAAATGTACTCAGATTCTTTCTTTTTCTACAGGTCCATGTGAGGTATGACATCCTCTCAAACCAGGTAGCTGTCCTATTGACAGACAGTCTGTCTTCAGGTAAGTGCCATATATATTTTTCTTTGGGAAGGAGAATTTGGCATTTCAGCAGCTAAAAGCTGTTTAACATAACAGGGGGACATTTATTATTACCCAATTTGTGGAGGGTTAATTACTAGTCAGTTTTGCAGGCACTGGAGACTGTGATTGGGAGAATTTTTATTAAGTATTGGCTCAGTGATGTCTTTCACTCCGGTTGAGATCCGGGCAGAACTTTAGTGTTATACTGTTAGTGCGGCCATGTACTTCCTCATATTTGCATTTATGTCGGTCGGGACAGCTCCAGAGAAAAAAGTCTGTTGTAAAAGTATATTGCTCTGCCGTCACAGGTCCGGAACGGATCATTTGCGAAAGAGTATTGACCTCAGGCTGCAGGACAGGTAGGCACCTCAGTAAAGCTGCTGAGGTGTTTGGGGTTGCCTGGGGTTTATTGCACTATCTTGTTTCCTTTTGAACAAGAGGCTCTGAATTTAAACATAATTTAAAGGCGCAGTACTCTTAAGTTAAAAAGAAAAACGGTTTACATTTTCTTTCTTGACAGTATTATTGCAAGAATGGATCAAGAGGCTTTAAAAAATGTTGCATGCCAGCTGTGCTTTGATTCCCAGGTGGAACCTCCAGTCCCCTTTTGTTCCTCATGCATTGAGAGAACTTTGAGTTACAGGGATACAATTTTTGATCATGAGCCACCATTAGCTAAGGTGGATGCTGTTCAGGTGTCTCCTGTAGCAGATATGTTGCAGCTCTCTCGTCAAGCGTCCCAATCTTTTCAGTCTCCACATGCAGTGCCCTGCGTTTCCTCTCACAATCCGGTAGGATTTTCTTTGCAGGACATTGCTACCCAGGTATCCTCTGCGGTATCTGAGGCATTGTCTGCTTTTTCCATGCTGCAGGGAAAGCGAAAAAGGAAACTTAAAGTGAAGGTAAACTTACCTTTATGTGAAACAGTAATACTATTAGTCCTCCAAAATGAATATGACTTTCATTCATGATTTTTTTAGATTATGAGTCTAAAGTAAGTTTTTGCGGATTTTATTCCCTTTGTGTTGGTCCGCAATTTCCACCCGTTCATATGTTTTTTTTTTCCTGGGTTTGTCACGTTGTTTTACGAACCAATTGAAAATATGGCCGTTAGGCGGCCAGCAATCAACGTCATCCGTCTCCCGGATGATCTGCGCATGCGCTAAAGTTATTGTATTGATCTCGGACTTCACGCGCGCTCCTGTTTCGCCTATGCCTATTGGTGTTATTATGGATTTCCCATAATACGTAATAGGCTTTCTACAGAAGGCATGCGCATTAGTGAGAGATATCGCCGCTTTGCGCATGCGCTGTTCAATGCGCTGTTCAAGAACGCTCTTTGGAGACACGTATAGAGCGGGTGGGACCGCTCTATACGTCACTGAATAGAAAATTAGGAAATAGAAGTTAGGAGGAGTCAACATCGGAAGGGTAAGGAATTCTAAAAAAGATTTATATCATAAATAAATAACAAATGGTGGAAAAAAAGTTAGCGATTACTTTATTTAAAACATGTCAAATTCATTACTGAATTCAGCATATTCAAACTTTACCTTCACTTTAAGAATAAGTAAGGTTTCTGATTAAGTTGAGGCTTGCCAAGGTGCCCCTTCTTAAAAGTCGGAAGAAGACACTTCGGTAGCATATGAGGGTGAAATCTCAGACAGTATAATTCCTTCTTCCGATGCTGAAGTTGTATCCTTCAGATTTAAGCTAGAACACCTTCGCTTATTACTTAAGGAGGTTTTGGCTACCTTGGACGACTCCGATACAACTGTCGTAGTCAAACCTAAGAAGTCTTGTAAGCTGAACAAGTACTTTGATGTTCCCTCTGCGGTTGAGGTTTTCCCTGTACCAGACCATGCTACAGAGTTTATTGCACGGGAGTGGGAAAGACCTGGTATTCCCTTTTCTCCATCTCCTATTTTCAAGAAGATGTTTCCTATAGCTGATTCCTTTAAGGAGTCGTGGCAGACGATTCCTAAGGTAGAAGGAGCAATCTCCACTTTGGCTAAGAGGACTACTATTTCCATAGAGGATAGTTGTTTTAAGTATCCAATGGATAAGAAGTTGGAGGCATTGCTAAAGAAAATGTATATCACCAGGGTCTCCAATGGCAGCCTGCGGTGTGTATTGCCACTGTCACCAGTGCTGCAGCTTACTGGTTTGATGCATTGTCTGATTCTATTCAGACAGATACTCCTCTTAAGGAGATCCAGGACATGATTAAGGCCCTTAAGGTAGCCAATTCCTTTATCATGGATGCTTTCTTACAAGTCATTAAGCTGGGAGTAAAAATGTCTGGTTTTGTGGTTTTAGCTTGCAGAGCCTTATGGTTGAAGTCCTGGTCTGTGGATGATTCATCTAAGTCCAAACTCTTGGCGATCCCCTACAAAGTTAAGACCTTGTTTGGGCCTGGTTTCGCTGAAATGATCTCAGATATTACAGGGGGCAAGGGATCTTTTCTTCCTCAAGAGGAAAAGAATAAGCAGAAAGGACGTCAGAGTAATTTTCGTTCCTTTTGTAACTTTAGAGGTAAACCCTCCTCTCCCTCCTCCAAGCAAGATAAAGCCAAGTCTTCCTGGAAGCCTAGTCAGTCTTGGAACAAGAGGAAGCAGTCTAAGAAACCTGCAGCTGACTACAAGTCAGCATGAAGGGTCGGCCCCCGATCTGGGAGCGGATTCAGTAGGGGGCAGACTTTTTCGCTCAAGCCTGGTTACGAGATGTTCAGAATCCCTGGGTGGTGGACATCGTATCCCAGGGGTACAAAATAGGAATAGGTCAATTGCGTTGTGGGCTATGGCGGTTTAGGGGTTAATAATTTAGTTATTACTTGTGGTGTGGGTTTGATGGTGGATACAGTGGTTAATAATTTAAATAGTCATATTGCATTGTGGGGGGTTGTCGGTCTAGGGGTTAATACATTTAATATTAGTAATGAGAGGAGGAAGTTGCAGATATAGGGGTTTTACGTGTCGGGCTTATTTTTTATGAGGCGTGTTAGACTTTTACGGAAGATTTGTTATTTTATTTACTTTTCTTAGGCGACGGCAGTTTCTAAAGTGCAGTAAGTCACTAGTGACTCCAGAAATTTGTCTTTACGCTCATTTCTGGACATCGTTAGTTTATCCAACTTACGGCACTTTATGAACTGCCGGCAGGGTTTATGTAATACCCCGATGTGCGAGGTGAAATTACGGACGGCGCAGGTTCCCACGCTTGCGCCGAAACCTGCTCCGTATATTTGATCGCATCCCAGGAGTATATAAGTCAGAGGTTATTGAGAGATTTAATTTTATTTAATAAATCCATTTGGGTGAGAAATTAAATAGCAAACATCTAAAAAGCACATCACTGGCCTCTGGCTGAACTTCTGGAATCTGCTGATTCGTTGGTCATTTTCTGCCATGTTTTATGGAAGAGCTAATATATGATATAACATAGCCAAACTACAGAAGGGCTGAGAATCTGCTGTTTGTAACAACTGATCCGTCAGGATAAACTTCTCAGTTTGCTAGCTCAATTTAAAGGGACATGAAACAATTGTCCTATAATGTAACACTGATCACATGACTTTGTATTTAGTACTATGTTGTGCTAAATCTTAAATCCTCGGGCGTGAACACAATGTTATCTTTATAGCCCACATGAACTAGCAGTCTCCTGTTGTGAAAAGCAAATGCAAAACCATGCGATTAAGAGGCTTTCTATAGAGATTTTGAAACAGGCAGACATTTAGAGGTTTAAATGTTACAAAGTAGTATAGTAATATAACAATGTTGGTTGTGCAAAGCTGGGGAATGGGTAGTAAAGGCGATATCTATCTTTTAAACAATAGCAATTTTAGTGTAGACTGTCCTTTTAACTTAGTATCTAATAGACCAGAGTAGAGTTGATAAGATAAGATACTGCAAAACAATACACATTTTGCTAACAAAATGACAGTGGCAAGCTTTGTCTCCAGTATCAAGTCAAGATTGGTTTCTTCATGTAAAGCAAGGGGGTGGGGTATTTTGATAATAGAAAAAGAGTTGCATAAAGTTTTTACTCCTATCTTTTGTGTTAACATATTGCACTACAGAAAAGTAATTATAAGGTTTTTTATGTTCCTTATGGAGTTGTGGTTTCTTTTGTTAAATTGATGAATCTAAAATGACCAATTTATGTTTCCTGTAACCGTGTGGTTGTCTTTGTGCTATGGAGCCGTGCCTTATATTATTTGTTCACTCTGCAAAAAGCGATGTACAGAGCAGCAATTAGACTATGTAATCTTTACATGAAAAAAATAGTTATAGAAACTCTAAATGTCAAAACTGATGATGAAACTTACAGAAAATGTATTTTTTTTATTTATATACAGTATAACTCACTATAAAAAAAAATTATCCCAAAAATGGTGAACAGGAACACACATCCACACAAATAAAAAAATAAGATTATATTCTCACAAGAAGCTTTTTAAAAAAAAAAAAAAAAAACTAATACATTGTAAAATATTCTCTTTTAGATGGAAAATACCTTTAACATCACTTGAAGCTAAATTATTCCTCAGAATTGAGGCCTGCATTTAGTATGGTCTATGTTTAATACGCTTGTGGAAACAGAGGGTTAATAGTAATTTATTGTATAAGAAAACATTGTGATTGTCAATATAGTCCTAACTGATTACATTCTGGTTAGATGAGGTTATATATAATGTTCTCAAAAGGCCCTAATCAGCGAATATAACACAATTAGTGGGGGTTTTTAGATTATATTAGTGTTGGACAATTTACTCAGCTTATTCCTATCACTTGGGTAACACAATTGCATTCACGGCTTGACTCTGCGTTGAAGGCATTTTTTTCATCTTTGCAAATGCATTATAAAAAAAACTGGTGTTTTAGTGGAATTTCTGTAATCCTCCAAATTGAGAACATTTTATTGTTATATTTTTAAGGATTAGTTTAAAAAATACATTCAAAAGAGCTTGCTAAAACTGGATATTATATGATTTTCTTTTTAATCTTGCATAAAGATAAATTCTTTGAAATACTTTATATTCAGGAAAAGGTGGGTATATACAACATGCTTTTATTTTATGCAAATCAAACCTTTTGTGTGTGTTGCTCCATTTGTTTGTTTTTGTGTTTGGATATACTTATTGTTCACTAGTACCAGATGAGATAAATCCATGAGGAAAAGAAGAAAGAAAGAAAGAAAGAAAGAAAGAAAGAAAGAAAGAAAAGAAAAAAGATCAAATAAATACAATTATATTAATTTAAAGTCTGTAAAATCTAGAAGATAAAAATAATTTGCTGCCCTTTGTAAACCAACCCTTTTGTATGTTGCCTCCCCCAAATTTCTTTCTGCGTTTGATTATATTTTATTTTATCTCATTGTTCTTTGGTACCTGATGAGAAAAAAAATTCCCATGAGGAATAGCTTTGCATCTTGATAAAATTATACTGACATAAAAAAGAATAAGGAATCATTGTTTGAAAAGCAAAAAAAATTATAGTAATTTACAGACTATAAAAATTAGAAGGTAAAATTATTTGATGCCTTTTTAAAAAGAGCTGTCCATTATTTAAAATCTTTATTAAAACGTGTAGTCACCCCTATCTTGTTTTCTACTAACAGTCCCTCACAGCCAGGAGATGTGAGTGTTTGCCTGCGGATTGCAATAGAAGTAGCCTAAATGTATCTCCTTCCAATATCATTTAATTTCTGCAACGTTTCCTTAAACTTTCCCAAATCTATTATAAACTACTTTTATCTTGCAAGACAGATTTTAGAAGGGAGGGATAATAAAAATGACATATTTATTCTTAATATTTCTAATAAATTATGATTCAGTAATACTTTCTCTTGGATGCCTTCAACATATCATTGAATATACCCTAAAATTATTATTTTTTAACATCTAAAATGTGTTTTTAAACTCATTGGAGGTTTTAAACAGATGCACAAAAATACTTTTTTGTTTCTATGCTTGTGGACTTTTCTTCCTATCCAGCAATAGAGATGTGGGTATTGCCATATTGGTCAGTGAGCAGTTCATTTTTGAGTATAAGTTAAGCACACATAGGGGCCTATCTGTCAAGCTCTGAATGGAGCTTGATGCCCCGTGTTTCTGGCGAGCCTGCAGGCTCGCCAGAAACAGCAGTTATAAAGCAGCGGTTAGAAAGACCGCTGCTCCATAACCTGTCCGCCTGCTCTGAGCAGGCGGACAGACATTGCCGGAAATCAATCCGATTGAGTACGATCGGGTTGATTGACACCCCCTGCTGGCGGCCCATTGGCCGCGAGTCTGTAGGGGGCGGCGTTGCACCAGCAGCTCTAGCCGTATTCAGTGAGGTCTGGCGGACCTGATCCTAACTGTCGGATCAGGTCAACCAGACTTTCTTAAATAGGGACCATAGAGCTTTCTTCCATTGAGCCATAAAAAACAGAGCTGCAAGCTACCAAAGTGGCCGACAGCTACGGTACCATTTTAGTACCAGGTTCCATTGAAATATTTAGCACTTTGAGTGCAGTCGCTCTTTTTGTGTAGGTGTAAGTTAATTTTATGTTAACGTTTCCCTCTGATGAGGGATTTGTTGAAAATCAAGTTAGTTGCTATGGTAACCCGACCTTACACTATAAAATGTCTGTTTAACGTCTGCTCTTCTTACCTGTGATCACCTCTAAAGATAAACAAAGATACACTGATTTATAATACATATTTTTAACTATAAGCAAATACTATTTGTTATGTATTTATATATGTTATATGTATTGCTGCCCTAGGCATAGGTCTAGTTTGAATTTTGTAGATATGTGCTTGCATATATTTTTTTATTTTTAAATACATACTGATATTTCCATTAGAACATAAGTGCAACAATTCATATACATGGGACAACAATAAATATTACATATTACACATTTTTTCTACTTTGAAACACTTGAATGATTTGCAAGTTTTAAAATTTTATTGGGAAATAGATTTTAAAAAGCTCCTTTTTCCTCTTTTACACCTAGTTGAGCTGGGTGTAATTTTTTTCAATGTATCTACAGCCTCTGACAGTGTATTAACGGTTCGCGCTTTCATTGGAAACCTGGTATTGCTTAACGGCTTCTAATACTTTCTATGGGATGCAAAAATGTTTTCTGCAGCCGTAACCTGGCTGCCGATATTGAGGTATAGCACGCCTTCGGGAGCAGTCGATAAACAAAATTGCTTCCGTCAGCATATTTATCGCTTTGCCACCTCACGCAAATATAATTATGACTCAATGAAAACAAGCTCATACTTGTAGCCAATTTAAATATATATTTAAACAGTTGTAAGTTGTTTTTGTGAAAGGATATGTGTATGTGTTTAATAACTGCTCTTTTATATGGATGACATAAATTTGTTGAGTTTCAAATCCCTTTAAATACATGTTGATTAAATCTGACATCTAACGTTGTACCACATGAAGAGAAGTATAAAATGCAAAGTTCAATGTTTAATGCTAATTCTCAATATATAGTGCAATTGCTTTGAAAACAACCAGTGAAACTATGCAATAAATATACCCAGCCTTCTAGCACTGTGCGTAATAGTTTTCAGCAAGAAAAAAAATGCAAGTCTTTGCAGTCTTATTAAAATAGTTCAAAATGCATTTAATGGACCTATGAGTTGTGTTTTAAAATGTCTGCTTTACTGAAATCAGTTGTAATGTCACACTCATCTAGTGATGGTGTTCCACTTTAACCCCTTAATGACCGGACCATTTTTCAATTTTCTTACCCTTAATGACAATGGCTATTTTTACATTTTTGCAGTGTTTGTGTTTAGCTGTAATTTTCCTCTTACTCATTTACTGTACCCACACATATTATATACCGTTTTTCTCGCCATTAAATGGACTTTCTAAAGATACCATTATTTTCATCATATCTTATAATTTACTATAAAAAAATATAAAATATGAGGAAAAAATTGAAAAAAAAACACACATTTTCTAACTTTTACCCCCAAAATCTGTTACACATCTACAACCACCAAAATACACCCATTCTAAATAGTTTCTAAATTTTGTCCCGAGTTTAGAAATACCCAATGTTTACATGTTCTTTGCTTTTTTTGCAAGTTATAGGGCCATAAATACAAGTAGCACTTTGCTATTTCCAAACCACTTTTTTTCAAAATTAGCGCTAGTTACATTGGAACACTAATATCTTTCAGGAATCCCGGAATATCCCTTGACATGTATATATTTGTTTTTAGTAGACATCCCAAAGCATTGATCTAGACCCATTTTGGTATATTTCATGCCACCATTTCACCGCCAAATGCAATCAAATAAAAAAAATTGTTGACTTTTTTACAATTTTTTTCACTAACTTTAGGTTTCTCGCTGAATTTATTTACAAACAACTTGTGCAATTATGGCATAAATGGTTGTAAATACTTCTATGGGATCCCATTGGTCAGAAATAGCAGACCTATATGGATTTGGCGTTGCTTTTTGGTAATTAGAAGGCCGCTAAATGCCGCTGCACACCACACGTGTATTATGCCCAGCCGTGAAGGGGTTAATTAGGGAACTTGTAGGGAGCTTTTAGGTTTAATTTTAGCTTTAGTGTAGTGTAGTAGACAACCCAAATTATTGATATAGGCCCATTTTGGTATATTTCATGCCACCATTTCACCGCCAAATACGATCAAATAAAAAAAAAAACTTAAATTTTTCACAATTTTAGGTTTCTCAATGAAATTATTTACAAACAGCTTGTGCAATTATGGCACAAATGGTTGTAAATGCTTCTCTGGGATCCCCTTTGTTCAGAAATAGCAGACATATATGGCTTTGGTGTTGCTTTTTGGTAATAATAAGGCTGTTAAATACTGCTGCGCACCACACTTGTAATATGCCCAGCAGTTAAGGGGTTAATTAGGTAGCTTGTGGGGTTAATTTTTAGCTTTAGTGTAGAGATCAGCCTCCCACCTGACACATCCCATCCCATGATCCCCCCCTGACCCACTCAAACAGCTCTCTTCCCTCCCCACCTCACAATTGTCACTGCCATCTTAAGTACTGGCAGAAAGTCTGCCAGTACTGAAATAAAAATATTTTTTTTATTTTTTTGGCATAAAGTCTGCAGTGATAGATCCCCCCTTACCCCACAACCTCCCTGATCCCCTCATACATCTTTCTAACCCTCCCCCTCTGTCTATTTGCCACCATCTTGGGTACTGGCAGCTGTCTGCCAGTACCCAATTTGCCCCCCAAAATAGTTTTTTTTTACTTTTTATATATAAAATATTTGTTTTCTGTAGTGTAGCTGGCCCCCCTAAATGATCTTCAACCCTCCCCCTCCCAGATCCCTTATTAAAGAACTGAGATGCCACTGCATCTAGATCGATGTTTTGTTTTTGTTTTTTAATGGGCTGAAATAAATTTTGTCATTAAGGGGTTAAGTCAAAACACAACGTTCATGATTCAGATAAAACATGCAATTTTAAACAACTTAAAGGGACATTGTAAACTAGATTTTTCTTTGCATAAATGTTTTGTAGATGATCCATTTATATAGCCCATACAGTTTAGTTTGTTTTTTTAAAATGGATAGTTTTGCTTATCTTTAAAAAACATTGCTCTGATTTACAGACTCATAACCAAGCCCCAAAGTTTTAGGAGAATACCGACGTATACCTACTCCAGCTTGCTCCTGTTTGTGCAAAGGGTCTTTTCATATGCAAAGGAAGGGGGAGGGGGGAAGTGTCTTATTTCCCACTTGCAGTGGGTGTTCCAGTAACCTATTAAACAGAGCTAAACTGGAAGCTTCTAAGTAAGTTTTTAAAAGGTTTTATACTGGATTTTTATATTAGTATCTGCGCATATTATTCTTTATAGTAGTGTCTATTGCATGCAGTTAAATGAAAATTGGTGTATACTGTCATTTTAACAATTTACTTCTGTTTACTTTGTTCTCTTGGTATCCTTTGTTGAAGAGTAAAACTATGCAGGCTGACACGAGCTTAGGAGCGTGCATGTGTTTAGCAGTCTATGACAGCAGTGTTTGTATCTATGTATATCATTGCTATAAACATTGTTGCAAACACCATTGCTAAAGACATATTCATGTTCCTGAGATCACCTGCAATTACTCTTTAAAGGCACATGAAACACAATTTTTTTATTTCATTATTCAGATAGAGAATTCCATTTTTATAAAGTTTCCTATTTACTTCTATTATCAAATTTGCTTCAATATCATGCTATTCTTTGTTGAAGCGATATCTAGATAGGTATTGTGCACATGCCTGAAGCACTGCGTGACAGGAAATAGTGCTACCCTCTAGTGCTACAGATACATGCACATTCCTAAGCTTACATCCATGCTTATCAATAAATGATAACAAGAAAACTAAGACATTTTGATACTAGGAGTAAATTAGAAAGTTTTTAAAATTGTATGCTCTAACTAAATCATGAAAGAAAATCTTTGAGTGTTTATGTCCCTTTAACAAAGCCTACCAAGAGAACTGAGCAAAATTGATCATAGAAGTAAAATGGAAAAATGATTAAGATTTCTTGCTCTATCCAATCAATTTAAGATTATTTTGTACGTTACTGTCCCTTTAAAGCAGGCACAGTCTCAGAGTGTCTGTCTGGAGTTTTAAGACAACTGCCCTGTGTCTTCATTACCTCACATGTGAGTGGTGCAGTATACAGAGGTGTGACATCACTATATATTGCAAGGCACTTCCCATTGTAAGTTGCCTTTACAATCTGTTGCTTTGCTAAATCCTGTTCTCAGTCTGTTTAGTGCATAGTCTTCACCAGTGACAGCTAACCTTGGCACCCCAGATGTTTTGAAATTTCATTTCCCATTATGTTTAGGCACTCTGCGGTTTTGTTGAGCATCATGGGAAATGTAGTTCTTAAACATCAGGGGCATAAAGCCATCACTGGTCTAGACCCACCCTGCAGCTATTTGTCACACCTGAGCCTAGGATTCAATTTAGGTCTCCTGAATCACAGCCCTGTGTTCTAGCCATGAGCCACTAGAGCAGTGTTTCTCAACTCCAGTCCTCAGGACCCTTAACAGGCTAGATATTCAACTAGAGCACAGGTGAACTAATCAATCAGCTGATTAGTAACCATGGTTACTAACCTGCTCTCACCCTTCAGATGATTATTTTACCTGTGCTCTAGTTAAGATAAAGTGAATATCTGGGACACTCAGGTCAAATTAAATGTTCATGATTCAGATACAGCATGTAATTTTAAACAACTTTCCAATTTACTTCCATTAAAAAAAATGCGCACAGTATTTTATATTTACACTGTTTGAGTCACCAGCTCCTACTGAGCATGTGCAAGAATTCATTGACTATACATATATGCATTTGTGATTGGCTGATTGCTATCACATGGTACAGGGGGAGTGGAAATATACATAACTTTGAAAATCTACTACTCATTTGAAATTCAGAGTAAATGCTTTTGTATTGTCTTGTTATCTTGCATTTGTTGATTATGGAAATCTACTGTGTTTACTGGTCCTTTAAGGGTCCTAAGGACTGGATTTGAGAAACACTACACTAGAGGATATGTGTTGTGTTTTCCAATCTCTTTTCCCTGGACTATGTGTTTCAGTAGGGCTGCTGTCATAAACCTGATCCTCTAAGTGTGAGGAATTTGCTATTATTGCACTATATAAGGCAGTTCAGCCCATTCTCCAGTGCTCGGCTTTAAAATCTTTCTTTGCTACAGCCCCTGTTCCAGTAGCTATCTTTGTTCCAGTTCTAATTCCAGTTGCTTATTTTTGGCTTTCCCCGTCTATGAGTTTGGATTGAGATTGTGTACTTCTGCTGCCCAGCTACTGCTGACCTCCTGCATGAATTCTGACTATGCTTTGTGGATCCTGCTTTGCCTTGGCTTTGCTTTCATAGATACCGACCCCAGCCTGTGTGACTACTCTATTTGTCTGCCAGTACAGAGGTACCTGTTTCCTGCCTGCCGGCTACAGAGGAACCTGCCTGCCAGTTACAGAGGTACCTGTCTTCTGTCTGCCAGCAACACAGGTACCTGCCTCCTGCCTGCCAGCTACAGTGATGCTTGCCTCCTGCCTTCCAGCTATAGAGGTACCTTCCTGCTGGCTGCAGAGGTACCTGCCTTCTGTTTGCCAATTACAGAGGTACCTGTCTCCTGCCTGCCAGCTACAGAGGTACCTGCCTCTAGCCTGCCAGCTACAGGGTAACTGCCTGCTGGCTACAGAGGTACCTTACTCCTGCCTGCTGGTTACAGAGGTACCTTACTCCTGCCTGCAGGCTACAGAGGTACCTTACTCCTGCCTGCTGGTTACAGAGGTACCTTACTCCTGCCTGCTGGTTACAGAGGTACCTTACTCCTGCCTGCAGGCTACAGAGGTACCTTACTCCTGCCTGCTGGTTACAGAGGTACCTTACTCCTGCCTGCTGGTTACAGAGGTACCTTACTCCTGCCTGCAGGCTACAGAGGTACCTTACTCCTGCCTGCTGGTTACAGAGGTACCTTACTCCTGCCTGCTGGTTACAGATGTACCTTACTCCTGCCTGCTGGTTACAGATGTACCTTACTCCTGCCTGCTGGTTACAGAGGTACCTTACTCCTGCCTGCAGGCTACAGAGGTACCTTACTCCTGCCTGCTGGTTACAGAGGTACCTTACTCCTGCCTGCTGGTTACAGATGTACCTTACTCCTGCCTGCTGGTTACAGAGGTACCTTACTCCTGTATGCTGGTTACAGAGGTACCTTACTCCTGCCTGCTGGTTACAGAGGTACCTTACTCCTGCCTGCTGGTTACAGAGGTACCTTACTCCTGCCTGCTGGTTACAGAGGTACCTTACTCCTGCCTGCTGGTTACAGAGGTACCTGCCCCCTTCCTGCTGGCTACAGAGTTACTTGCCTTCTGCCTGCTGGCTACAGTGGCACCTGCCTCCAGCCAACCAGCTACAAAGGTACCTGCCTCCAGCCCACCAACTACAGAGGTACCTGCCTCCAGCCCGCCATCTACAGAGGTACCTGCCTCCAGCCTGCCGGCAACAGAGGTACCTGCCTCCAGCTTGCCGGCTACAGAGGTACCTGCCTCAAGCCTGTTGGCTACCAAGGTACCTTCCTCCAATGCCCCTAGCCTGCTGGTGTCAGAGGTACCAGCCTCCAACCTGCCAGTGACAGAGTTTCCAGCTTGCTGGCGACAGAGGTACCAGCCTCAAGTCTTCCCACTACAGAGATATCTGTCACAGATCTGCCAGAGTTACCGGCCACAGACTCCAAGCCCTGTGTCCTGTAGAAAACTATTAACCTGTGTCATGTTCAATGAATCCTTACAGATCTGCCTGTGTACCTGTCATATTTCTGTTGTTCCTTTTATCTCTCTCCTTACCTGGCTGCAGTTTTCCTAATAAATAGCACCTCCTCCATATAGGAAGTGCTTGGATATCATTACTGCTACCTAAGCTAAGCCTGTGTCTCTACTCAGAGAACCTTACTGCCTGTTTTTAAACTGTATCTTTTTTTCCTCTGCCGTTTTTCAGAAGAATTCATTTTTTGCAGTTTATTACACTTCCATGTATGTATGCATAATTCTACCTGCCTAAAGTCCTGTTGGAATCTACTTTTCATTACAAAACGTCCGGATCTACTTACTACTCCAGCGGATTGATTTGCCTTCAGTGTTTGCTTCCTCACTTTCTCTAAGGTAATCCCTTGCCATACTGCTTATTCAGAATATCCTGTCTGTTTAAAGTTCAATTTCCTGATTAATCTAACAGTAAGCTTTGTGGACATTATTTTATTTTTTGCTGCTACTCTGGACTTATTCACCATCAGTTTGTCCTGTATATATTTGTACCTTTGCCGGGACTTTATTCTCATTTATTTTCAGGGATAGGCAAGGTGTCCATACACGGACACTGGTGTCCGTGACTAGCCCTTGAAGTGTCCGTCACAACCTTAGTATATCTTTTCTTTCTGAGTAAATAATAACAATAAAAAATATGTAGTGTGAATAAAGTTAGTAGCTTGTCAAGAGACTGCTAGCGATATTGGGTGATAAGTTATGGAATAAATAAAGCCTGAGTGAAATACTGGATGTGTATCTGCATCTGTATAATAACACCCAGCTCTATACAAAGACACAGTAGTGACACTGGCACATGGGTATAGCCAGACAAGGGCTGGTTATAGGGTCAGTGGTATCTGCATCAGTAAAATAACACCTAGCGCTATGTAATGACACAGTAGTGACAATGGCACATGGGTATAGCCAGAGAAGGGCTGGTTATAGGGTCAATGGTATCTACATCAGTATAATAACACCCAGCGCTATATAATGACACAGTAGGGACACTGGCACATGGGTATAGCCAGAGAAGGGCTGGTTATAGGGTCAGTGGTATCTGCATCAGTAAAATAACACCTAGCGCTATATAATGACACAGTAGTGACACTGGCACCAGAGTATAGCCAGAGGAGGGCTGGTTATAGAATCAGTGGTATCTGCATCAGTATAACACCCAGCACTATATAATGACACAGTAGTGACACTGGCACATGGGTATAGCCAGAGGAGGGCTGGTTATAGGATCAGTGGTATCTGCATCAGTATAATAACACCAAGCACTATATAATGACACAGTAGTGACACTGGCACATGGGTATAGCCAGAGGAGGGCTGGTTATAGGGTCAGTGGTATCTGCATCAGTATAACACCCAGCACTATATAATGACACAGTAATGACACTGGCACATGGGTATAGCCAGAGGAGGGCTGGTTATAGAATCAGTGGTATCTGCATCAGTATAATAACACCCAGCACTATATAATGACACAGTAGTGACACTGGCACATGGGTATAGCCAGAGGAGGGCTGGTTATAGGATCAGTGGTATCTGCATCAGTATAATAACACCAAGCACTATAAAATAATGTTTTTAATTTCAAATGTACCTTAGTGTCCTTCACTAAGGTCTGTACTTTGGAAAGTGTCCGCCAGAGCCTTTGTCTGTGCCTATCCCTGTTTGTTTTGAATAGTTTTTCTCCTATTTTTGCATTAATATCAGTTCAATTTTCTTCTCCTGCATTATTTTACTTCTTCAGCTCTTATTCTTTGTTCGGCTTTATTTTTCCTAAGTAAAATTTGTCTATATACATTGCAGGTCTGTTTCTGAATTTTTCTTACCATAAAACCTTATTTCCTTACCTGCATACATTCATTACTTAAAGGTTATCTATCCAAGACCATCTTTGCTAGTAAATAGTAGAACAAGTTATTTTTTAGTAGGATTGTGATAGTACCTTTTTATTCTCTATCAATAAAATGTATTCATTACTCTGCTTGGTTATGCCTAAAAAGGTTTTGCAGATCAGGAAACCGCATTTCCCTGGCCCCTTTCAGCCCATAGGAAACACCTAAGTCTGTCACCTCAGTACCAGAGCTCCACATTACGAACACTGCTAAATTGAGAATGACAGTAAGCCAGAGCCAAACAACAGCTCACGGAAGTGATCCGTTTCCTGTCTTCCCTTCTGTAAGCAGGTTACTAAGATGGCACAACAGTTTCAACAATTCTTTCAAATGTTTCAGAATCTGACTGAGACTATGTTGCTAATAACACAGCCTTTGTCAACTGGCACTTATCGACAGTCAAAGAGACTTTATGCAAAGCAATTTTGGTGGTTTTAATCCGGAGAATTCTCCCTTTTCTGTGGCATCTTCTATATCACCCAGGACTGCCTCTGCCTCATGTCAAGGGACTACTTCAAAACCATTTGCAGAGAGAAATATCAAGATACCCAAAGGCTCTCTTTCTGCTACAGAGCAGGCTAGAATGAGAACTCCAAGACCCTGCTATCACTGTGGGATCACTGGTAATTTAATCTCCTTCTGTCCAGTGAGACCTTTAAAGAGTCCTGCTCAGAATTCAATCCATGAGTCCCCAGCTCGTGTTAGTGACCCTGGCTCACCTGCTGTGGTGTCTGCAGGGAAGAAACCTGATTTAAACTCTGCTTCAAATTCATCTAAGTCTGAGGTCTGTGTGGGCCTCCGAGCCCTCAGCTTCTGTTCTGGAAATTGCTGCACCCAGTCACTTGCAGGGATCGAGTAGATAAATTCCTGTGACTGGCTCACCAGATCCCGTTGGTCATTTCGAGTCTTCAAAGGTATTTAACAATGTATCCCAGCCATCACAATCTACCAATACTGATATGGTTCTGAAGGCTAAGAATTCTGGGTCTGTTGCTGTCTCATGTGCCAGTTCTATCAAAAACTTCCCTTGCTTCAGAATCTTATTTTTGCACTGAGTAAGAGATGACCGATAGTTACACTACTGTAGAAGAAGACACTGGCACTGAAGAGTTTGAGCCACAAACTGCAATCTACTGCTTGTAACCACCTATTGTACTTCTTCAGACCCTATAATCCCAGGGCTAATTTAAATTTACATGATCATAATATTGCAGTCCTATATCAAAACTCCATCCTAAATAAGTTGATTTCCAAGCCTATTCCTCCAGATTGTACCCATGATTTAGATGGAACACTGGTACGGAAGATAGTTTGACAAATTTATAAAAAAGCTAAGGCCACCCAGAGGGTGTCCTTGGAGTGAGGACAATGTCCCACCTGAGCCTGGGATTGAACTTAAGTCTTCTGGCTCACAACACTGTTTTCTAGCTGTTAGCCACTAGAGGATCTTTACTGCCTTTTTCTAGCTTTTTCCCTTGGACTATGTTTTTCAGTAGTACTGCTGTATCACACCTAATCTTCCAGATGTGAAGGATTTGCAATTAGTGCACTGCATAAGGCAGCTCAGCCCATGCTCTGTCTTTGAAGTCTTTTTTTGCTATAGCCTTGAATTGTGGCTATGCTTTGTGGATGCTGTTTTGCCATTTGCTTTGTCTTTCTTCTATATCTGTCTGCCGGCTACAGAGGTACCTGCCTCCAGTCTGCCGGCTACAGAGGTACCTGCTTTCTGCCTGTTGGCTACATAGGTACCTGCCTCTTGCATGTAAGCTACAGAGGTTCCTGCATCCTGCATTTCAGCTAACAGAGGTACCTGCCTCATGTGTCTTGTTGCAAGTTCAGTGAATCCATACATATTGGCATGTGTACCTTTTTTATTCTCCTCTAATAAAGTATAAACAGTACTCAGTTTAGTTATGCCTAAAAAGGGTAGCAGATCAGGAAAACACATTTCACAGGAAAACATCTAAGTCTGACACCTCAGTACCTGAACTCCACATTCCGAACATCGCTCAGTATAACAGAATCAAGTTGCAGACTTAGTCAGTTCCTTATTACAGGTGTTGCAAAGTCTTCATTTCTCAAGCTGGTGACCTGGTAGATTGTTGACTGCAGATACTGCCTGTACTGCGTAATTCCACAAGTTAGTAACTATACATATATAATTAAGTATTGTCTTGTCTGTAGTTCTGAACCTGACTATGAATTAGCTAGTCTTAACTACTTTATTAGTTGCTACTTATACTGTTTCAAGTATAGCTTAACTTTAAACGTGTTCCTGTCATTCATCCATTACGCACTGGCTTTATCAGTCACAATGTTTAATATACCTCCTGCACTAATGTACCAGTATAAACTCTGCATTCGGCAACATCTACATGTTCATTAAAAGCTTATGGTGATGTAACCAACCATATCTTTTTGAATCTATGGGACATACAACTAAATCTATGGATGTCCCTTATTGTAAGTGGACATTGCTGTTTAAAAAAACAAACAAAAAAAACCACAGTATGAACACTAAAAAGAGATTTCCTAATGAATACTATGCACTACCTTGGAAATTATGTGTGAAATCCTTTCCATAGACTAATAGTATTGTGCGTGTCATGTTACCAATGGCTTTGTGAATTCTTTATTTATATTTTTACTACCTACTACAGTAGATCTACCCTTATTACATACATTAACAAGAATATTTATTTGCTACAACTGTCATAGTCAGATTCCATACATTCATTAATGAATTCTTCAGAATCATTTGTATTATATAAACAGCACATTAGTGTGCCCCAGTTTTTAATTAACTAAGGTTCACTGTTGTTGCTCACAGAGAAGAAGCTATTTGTATCACTTATTTGAAATGTGACACCCAGAGCGCTGGTTTTTGTTGTGAGAAAATCTAGCTCTGGTTGCTGATTTTCCATTAATCTGCTTACTTCTAGCAGTAATTTCCCTACATTTGTTCAAATTTAAAACTTATGCACCTTTTCTTATCTACTGAATCCCCATATAGCTTACTTACCCATTGTCCCATCTATTCAAAAACTTCAAAAGAAATGCTGAGACATTGGGGCCAATTTGCCCCTGATTCCACGCGAGCCTTCGGAAGCAGCAGTTAAGGAGCAGCGGTCTTAAAAACACTGCTCCTTAACTGATCCGCTGTCTCTGAGGCTGCGGACATCTATCCACCGATCCTATACGATCGGGTTAATTGACACCCCCTGCTAGCGTCCGATTGGCCGCGAATCTTCAGGGGGCGGCATTGCACAAGCAATTCACCAGAACTGCTTGTGCAATGTTAAATGCCGACAGCGTACACTGTCGTCATTCAGCGATGTCTGGTAGACATGATACGCTACAGCGTATCATGTCCTCCCGACACTGGTAAATCGGCCCCATAGGATTATTGTTGATGAAAGTATTTTTTTAGAATTTTGTTGATTATATATATATTATGATGGTATATTCCACTTTCTGTTGTTCATATAAGTACAACACATTGAATACTTAGTGTTAAAAAGGTATTCATCAAAAAGGGAACATTAAACAACAAATACATTTCATGCAATCACTCCAAATAAATGGGCCCCAATTTCGGAACCTAGGTTTCACTATAAACAGGTCAACACTGGAATGTAGTGAAAGCTAGATTTCAACATGTCTGCACCTATAACTAGGAGGTAGGGAATAACCTCAATGATATGTTTATAAAATGTATTTGGTGGTCAAAGAGAAATTATTTTAAAATATCAACTAATTATAATTTTAATGTATTTACAGTACATTGAACTTAATATATGTTTATGAAAATGTGTTATATAGTCCACAACTTTAAATTTACTGTCACCATGTAATTCATTGTAATGTATCAGAATTCCAAAGGCAATGCAAGTTTGGATGCTTTTTTACTTTGTTTTGCAAATAATTCCAACTCATTAGAATAGTTGCGTTTGATATAATAAACTTGCTCAAATTGTATAAAAGCTATAACTGGTTAAATAAATGAGTACATTAAAAACATTTGTGGCTTATCAAGAAAGTTACAAGCTATAACTGAGTTTTCTAATAAACTGGAAAAACCTTGCATTTTAAAACCAAGCTATGGGAGCCACTTCACTCATTCTCAAAGAATTTGAATGGGCCTCATATAAGGAAAAAATTGTCTTTGTGCATTTGATAAATAATAATAGTATCTTACTCTTATGTATATTCCACTGGACTCATGGGTCTTTTCAAAAGTTTATCTGTGTTACTTCAAAAGCAATATTCTCAGATGAGGTTGTCTTTGAAACTAAACAAAGATTTGAAAAGGCCTTTAAGCCATCTGGAATCTATTCTTTAGAGTTTTATCAGTTACTATCGTGATTGTGTATCTGTATATCTATTTAATCTCTATCTATCATCTATTTATTTCATAATTTGTAGTAGTATGATTATTATATCTTATCTGTAAATTATATGGGTTTACAATACCAATGATTAATAGTGAATACACAGATACATAAAAAACATTATATAAGATCTGACTACTAATCTATCTTCTATCTTTTGTCTTGTGTTTATATTATATTGTTGCTATACATTTATATATTTTTTTATATATATATATATACAGGTTTTACTACTGTAATAATCTGTTGTTACCTCTTCTTTTTATTAATTCTTATACTATGGGAATGGGTTTTATAAGAGTAACAAAGAAGACTGTATATTTTAAACTTCCAATTAAGTACAGAATTTTCTGTAGCACTGCATTTTAGTGCATTTAAAAGACTATGAGGCCCATTTATCAAGCTTCGTATGCTCTGAGCAGGCGGACACACATCGCCACAATTCAACCCGATCGACTACAATCGGGTTAATTGACACCTCCCTGCTGGTGGCCGATTGGCCGCGAGTCTGCAGGGGGCGGCGTCACAAGAGCTGCTGGTGCTATGCTGAATATGGAGAGCGTATTGCTCTCCGCATTCAGTGAGGTCTTGCGGACCTGATCCGCACTGTCGGATCAGGTCCGCAAGACCTTTGATAAATAGGGCTCTTTATATGAAATATCACAAAATATTTGCTGTTCTGTGAAAAATTACAGGTTGGAATATAGAAAACTCACATAATGGACAAAGGGAAGATGCAGATAAAGCAAATTGTAGTACCACAGTAACATATAAAACTCAACAAATATTAAAACTGACCATTGAATAGTTTGACTATTGTCAGTTGACCAAGTGACAGGATAGTTTAATTACTCAGATTGTAGAAAACCGGTCACTTTTTCATTTCAAGTAACTCCATTTTTGTGCGTTACCTATTTATTGGAAAGCGCAGTAGACTTTATTCACAACTTGTCACTGTTTGTAATACGTTTTATTTTATTTTTTTATTTAAAACATATTATGTAATTTTGAGAACCATTTAATTTAACCTTTTCGCTGCCATGGGGCTAGATAACAAGTGGAGCGCTAATTTATTATGCACCCGTAAATGGGCATATTCCCCCATTAACACGTGCCCTATAAATAACCAGCTGTTACAAGTGGCTGGTTAGTGTAACTGTGAGCTTGTGGTAAAAAATTAACCAGAGGCCAGACCACTAGTTAATTTTTAAAATGTGCCCCAACTGGCCCCCAAAAATATGTAGTGCCTTTTGTAAAATAAAAAATGGTAGCATCTTTTTTTTGTTTTGTTTTTTTTGACACATAGCACTTTATTCACATTCATGTTTATTTTTAATACATAAATACATTTTTTAATACATAAAGAAATTGTTTTTATAGAATTTTAATATTTAATTTTATATGATTCAGGTATTATTATGGCAATTAACTGTTATTAAATTTAGATATGGATCACTTACAATTTTTTTAATAATAAATCCACAGTAACTGTTAAATCCACCTTAAATATACCACCTTAATATATTTCAATGGGATGTAATTTAAAAAGATCCATCCAATCACCTATCAGAGATGTATATAAAAAGACGTTATTCATGTCCAATAACCATCTTGATAAAGCCGTTTATCGGTGAAACGCGTTGATAGTGAATTTCTAAAAAGGATCTTGTTCACAGATGGAGGATTGCATGAGATTAAAAAGGAACTATATCTCTCTAAACACTCTACTTAGAGTAAGGATTCAACAATAGACTACTACACCTATTCCACTTCAATTGGCTGTCCAAATCAGGTGACACAGAACTGGTAACATTGGAGAAGCGGTGAACGTGCTAGCTACCATACAGAGCTTTTCAGATACCCGTGCCGAGGCTTTTCCGAATTACTACAAGGTAACTATAAACTGAAAAAAAGGGAGCCGTTCCAGCCAAAAAAGGTAGGCACTTTTTCCAAGAGGGGTGTATAAGCCTGTATGTGTGGTGCTAGCAATACCGCTATCAACTTTGCTTAATACTTTGCACAAAACTTTGAACAAATATAGTTAAACATCAAAGCGGAACTGGACATAAGTATATATATATATTTTTTTTTTTTCAAAAAGCTTTATTTGAGATTCAAAAAGAAGTAACAATAGAGTGATAATGTCACATAAATTTCAACAAAACATGGCACATTTTGTATCATTATACATAAAACAAGACTGTGACAGAGTTGATTGACATGCAACTATGTTGAGCGCCTCCAGAGTCTATGTTAGCATAATCAAGCAGCATACGCCTCTGCCGCTGTTTTAACCTTGGTTACTTCAAAACAATTATATTCTGCTCTGGAAGCTTCAAAGGAAACAAAAGCAAATACAGCATAATGAAAATGAACAGTTCAGCTGAAGCGCTATATTGTGCGCCTGTGGATCATAATTTATGACATGCACCGAGACCAACCCTGCATGACAGCTGGGTGTGGAATAGGAGAGAAAGAAGTAAGGTCATAAATGACAAGATAAGGGGGGAGATATCCCCTAAGAGTAAAGAAAGAAAAGAGAAAGAATAAAGAGAAGGAGAGAAGAAGGGGAGGAGATGGAGGAAGAGAAAAAAAAACAAAAAACAAAAAAAACCCCGGCAGGGGGGGGGGGGTAGGAAGGGGGGAGGGAGATGCAAACCACGTTTCGGGCCTGCACGTCTATAGAGTGAGACTTTATCTATACAAAGGTTTCCATAGCTCTTTCATATACTCATGGACTTCAATTTTATCGTCTCTTAAATAACAATATCTTTCTAATGACAGATATCTATCAACTCTATCTTCCCATTCTACATGTTGTGGGATGCAAGTAGTTTTCCAGTTCTTGGGAATAAGGGCTTTGGCACTGTTAAGCATTATATACAGAAGATATTTTTTGGGCTTTTCTGTTATTTTGGGTAAGCCATGGAACAGTAGGAGGCTCGGACCTCTGTTTATTGTGAGATTTAACTTGGTTTCTATCGAGTCTATTACAGAACCCCAAAATGGCTGAATTAGGTCGCAAGTCCACCAGATGTGGAGGAACGTGCCAGTCTCGCCACAGCCGCGCCAACACTTGCCATCCAATCTCTTATAGAATTTTCGAATCTTGGCAGGAGTGAGGTACCAGCGGGATAGGTATTTATAGTTGGACTCGAGGACCCCAGCGGAGATAGATGCTTTGCTATGGTTATAGAATATATTTTGCCAATCCGTCTCCGTGAGGTCCCCGCCAAGTTCTGTGTTCCAATGTCTGACAAACGAAGGCATACCGTTCTCTTTATGAGAAGTCAACAGGTTATACATAGTAGAAATCAAATGTTTTGGCGCGGCCGGCAGGAGACACAACTTCTCCAGCTGTGTTAGTTGTCTCGTTATGTTATCTGCCCCTCTGTGTGTGTTTAGATAATGTTGTAGTTGTCTGTGAAAGTACCATGAGATCTGCAGTCCCGATTGTTGGAGTTCTTCTAAGTTTTTGATTTTCCCGTTTGATATTAGTCTATGGAACATGGTTTGGTCTAGTTGAGCTTTATTTATATTGGTATGCTGCGCGTTTGTGAACATTATGTCGGGGTTGTGTAAGAATGAGGTTAGTGGAGAAGGGGTGGTGGAGATGTATGGGTGTTCAATAAGTGTTTTGTCCCATTGTGTAAAGAATTCCTCTAGGAATGGGTAATAGATAGCTATATCAGGTCTGTTCTTACTAGAGGTCCAACCCAATGTCCCCAGGTTTCGAATTCCCATGATGGTATGCCCTATCTGAACCCACGTCTTATCGATTGAGTTGGTGCACCACTCCACCTGAGTTTGGAGGTTAATAGCTTTCTTATAAGCAAGGAGGTTTGGGATACCCAATCCGCCGTTCTCTTTGGCTAAGTATAGAGAATGTCTGGGAACGCGAGGTCTCCTGCCTCCCCAGATGTATTCCTCTAGTTGGCCCTGTAATTTTCGTATGAAATGGGGTGGGAAGGGGATCGGCAAGGTTTGTAAATAGTATAGGATTCTAGGGAGGATATTCATTTTAACTACTCCTATCCTCCCCAGCCAAGAGATCCTTTTATTTTTCCATGCCGATAGATCATTGATAATTGACTTTGATAGATGGAGATAATTAGCCATGAATAAGTGACATGGGTCTGGGGTCAAGTTAATTCCTAGATATTTAAGTGTATTAGTTTTAATCTTAAGTTTACATATATTCAGTATTTGACACAATTCCGCTTGAGGCAAGTTTACATTCAATATTTCTGATTTGGTATGGTTCAAGTGAAAATTGGACACTCTGCCATATTCCTCGAATTCCCCCAAGACCTCTGGTAGGGATGTCAGGGGGTTCGAAAGAGATAACAACACGTCGTCCGCATATAGCGAAACTTTATGATCCTGCTCTCCTATTTTTATCCCTGTGATGTTCTGGTTAGCGCGGATTTTTTGTGCCAGTACTTCTATCGAAAGGGCAAATAGCAGGGGTGACAATGGGCAGCCCTGCCTTGTACCATTTGAAATATCAAAGGGATCAGATAATATGTTATTAACTTTAACTTGTGCTGTGGGATTCGTGTATAGGGCGAAGACTTTCTGTATGAAGGGTTGGCCAAAATTCATTTTTGACAGGACAGCTCTGAGAAAGCTCCAGCTGACCCTGTCGAACGCCTTCTCGGCATCTGTTGAGACAAGGACCGAGGGGATGTTGTGGTGGCGGGCATAATTCACTAAGAAATTGGCTTTTATAGTATTGTCCCTGGCCTCACGGCCAGGGACAAATCCAACCTGATCTGGTGAGACCAGTTGGGGTAAGTGAGTGTTTAGTCTTGTTGCGAGTATTTTTGCGTAGATTTTTAGGTCCACGTTAAGGAGGGATATTGGCCTAAAGTTTTACGGGCGATTGGGTAATTTTCCAGGTTTTGGAATGGTGGCCACATGCGCTAGTAGCATAGAAGGTGGGAAGTCCTGTGTGGGACCAATAGTGTTAAATAGAGACGCTAAGTGCGGTGCTAGAACATCTTTAAACAGTTTGTAATACTTAGTGCTAAAGCCGTCTGGGCCTGGGCTCTTGCCGGATTTTAGGTTGTCTATAGTTTTAGCTACCTCCTCAACGGATATGGGGGAATCAAGTCCTTCTTTATCGGTATCTGATAACTTTGGGAGTTCAAGAGAATCCAAGTAATTTACTATATGGGAGTGAGGAGTGTCCTCCCCTAACCCCTGCTGCGTGGGTTCTTCTCTGTTTAAATTATATAGTTTCTGGTAATATGATCTAAGTACCGCCACTATGGATGGGCTATCTGCGCAGCTTTGGTTGCGATGGTTTAGTATGGAGTGTATATGTGTTTTTAGCTGTTTTCTCTTTAGCGCCCGCGCTAGGAGTCTGCCGGGTTTATCGCCAAACTCAAAGTACGTCTGTTGCAGTTGTAGTGCCCTTTTTCTGGTGATCTACAGAGTGAATATCTTGAAGCTCTTTTCTGGCTTGTTGTAAAGCGCATTTAGTTGACTTATCTGTAGGTGTCTTTTTGTGTCTAGTCTCTAAGTCTCGAATGTGGGAAAGGAGTGTGGTGTACCTAATTTTAAGTTGTTTGGAGTTTAGTGCTTTTTGTTTTATTAATTCGCCTCGCATTACGCTTTTATGTGCTTCCCACAATATCTGGTCCGACACCTCCCCCGTGTCGTTGAGACGAAAGTACTCCACTAGCTTTGTCTCTATTTGTAATTTAAGTAATTGGTTATTTAACAGGAAATCGTCGTATCTCCAGATGAAAGGTATGTCAGACATAGAGGGCCAATTTATTTTACATAGAACAGGTGAGTGGTCGGACCACGTCATAGGAAGTATTTGGGAACTCGTGACTCTCGCTAGTGTAGACTGGTCTGTAAAGAAGTAATCAAGTCTTGTGTACACGTTGTGCGGGTGTGAGTAGAATGTAAAGTCACGTTTGATGGGGTGTAGGGTACGCCATGTATCATGAACCGCAAGTTCCTCCAGTCTGGAGTTACACTGTTTAATGATTTTTTTAGAGACGGAGGCTGTCATTCGGGACGTATCTAGCATAGGGTCCAGAGGAAGGTTAAAGTCGCCTCCTATTATCAGCGCCCCTTTGCGGAGGTCTAAAATCTTGTTAGTGAGAGTGGACAAGAATTTGTTTTGTCCCTGATTTGGGAAGTAAACGTTTACCAATGTAGTCAAGGTATTAAACAGCAAGCCCACAACAATTATGAACCTACCGTCTGGGTCTCGTTCTACGTGGGTGGGGAGAAAGGAGCAGTGCGCTTAAACATAATTCCCACTCCATTCTTTTTTGTGGGCCCGGAGGCAAAAAATGAAGTCGGGAACTTTGGGTTTGGCCAGGTCGGTTCTTTACCCTTGCGAAAATGCGTCTCCTGCATGAAAATTATGTTACAGTGTGTTCTAACTGCATCTCTAACCAAATGTGTTCTTTTTTCAGGTATGTTCAGACCTTTAGTATTTATGGTCATCAGTGTCAAATTGTGTACTTCACGTGGTTGCATTATGGAGGAAAGGGGAGGGGATGGGGAGAAAAAAAAAAGGGGGGGGGAGGTTGGTTAGTAGGGGGTGATTTAGGTGAGAAAGAAGAGAAAGGGAAGGGAGGGTGGAGTGGAACTGAAAGGGAGGGGTGTAGTAACAAGAAAGAGAAAGAGAGAGTAAGAAAAGAGTTTAAAGTGAATTCTAGACACTAGTTCCTATTTCTAGGAGGAGTCCAGAGAAAAGACTATAGGTAGATTATGCACTATAAGGTGCAATCTATTTTGACACTAGCAGCAAGAAAAGTGGGGAAGAAAGAAGTGTCAAAGATTGTGGGATAAGTATCCCTGTGCCTGAAACAGTTATTATACAGAAGAGTAAGGACATTAGGAGGGACAAAGCTTGTTTAGTGTTAAGCAAAGGGGAGAAATCAGAATAGCATATTATTGCAACTCAATTGCTCCTTGTAACAAATATAACATATAGTAATACCATTTCACAAATAGAAACATTCAACTAGAACATAACATATAATAACTTGGCTAGGCAGGTAAGTATTAAGAGGCCATTTACAGGGTGGGTTGTGAGACAATGTGTTTATCTTTCTAGTCCAATACCTACAAATGGTCTGGTAAAAAAGATACATTGCCTAGGATAAGGAATAATACATCAAAGAGACCCCTTTTTTTCCCTTTTCCTTTCCCCTTTTTCTCATTCTCCTTTTTTTTTTATTTTTAAGAATGGGCAATGTGACCTAGGGCCAGTGGGCCTCTTACTGGATACGGCCTAAGAGGTATTAGCTGGAAATCCTGTTTATATTCCTCAAGTGAAGTAAATAATAATTACAACTCTTAACTTTAAACCCCTAACATGAACATAACATGACACATTATACCATAACAGGATGAAAGTATATAAAGAAGGCCCAATACGAGGTGGCTTGTAATGTAGAGTGGCTAATAGTAACCCTCTGTGGTCATTTGTGCTTAGGTAGAGAGTAAATTTCCAATATGGGAAGTATGAATTATTGAACTGCACCTCACATTGTCCCACAGTACATACCCTAGATGCCCTGTGTCTATACGTATCTTTTATTGCAAGAGGTAGGGCCATATATTTGATATATAGTGGATAGGAGAGAACACAGATATCAATTTAAATGAGTGCAAATACCGCTGGGAGTGTTCAGCAAATAATGCAAGTGTGACCAGCATGGTCAAAGTTATTTGTTTGCAATTGTGTCCTGAGGACTACGGTCAGATTGATGAGGTTCAACTTCGTCAGGTGTGGGTATATCCACATCCAAAATTTTGCAAAAGTCCCGGAGGTCTCCTTGGCTCCTGTAGATTGCCTGCTTGCCGTTGCGTGTGGCTATTATACAAACAGGGAACCCCCATTTGTACTGGATTTTGTTCCGTTGAAGAACACTGGTAATAAACCTTAGGTCCCTTCTTTTTTGTAGAGTAAGTTGACTCAGGTCAGAAAAAACTTGTATAGGTATACCAGCATGTGTAAAATCTTTAATAGCACGGGCCTTTTGGGATATTGCGTCTTTGTCCCTATAGCTCAAAAATTTAATGATAATGTCCCTCGGGGGGCTTTAGGAGAAGGTTTTGAACTGAGGGCCCGATGTGCTCTTTCCAGTGGGATATCAGGGGAGTTTGGTATGCCTTTAATGGTGCGGAATAGATCTTGTAAGTAACCCTCTATAGCTGTGTTACCAACCGATTCTGGCACTCCCCTGATACGCAAGTTGTTCCTTCTCCCTCTGTTATCAAGGTCCTCCACTCTGGAGAGCAGAAATTGTATATCTCCTTCCTGTTCATAAGCCCTCTGTGTGTTATTATTAACTTGGGCCTGCAGAGTGTTTTGTTTTTTTTTCCAACGTGGTAACTTGTTGATTAATCTGCTGAAAGTCTTTCTTTAGATCACTAAACAAAGTTCTCATCTCTGTTAGAACAGTTTTGATATCTGCCTTCGAAGATATGACATTTAGATCATCCCTAGTTAGGGGTTCCTGAGGTTGTGAGTCATATAAAAAGTTAGGTGTAGACAATAGTGTGGGGGATTGTGATGCCGTTTCTGCGTCCATTTGGTCAGTGCTTTTGGTAGGCAGCTTGAGGAAATTGGTCAGGCTAGTGCTTTTGAGACCTTTGTCACCCTTAGTATTTTTTTTTGTGAGCCATCATTAAGTGACAAATTGAGCTAAATAAAGGCTATGTATATCCTTCACTATCCAGGGTATATGCTTAACAGCGTCAGCAGTATAAAGTATACTATATTTATGTTATAGCAAGTGTGGCCCCCTCAGCCCACTATACTGCACTTGGATCGCTAACTTAGTTTTCTTAGGATGTGCAATCTTTCTCTCTTCAGAGCCACTTCTAATCACACTGTTGTTATAAAATGAGCTCCCTGACCGGCAGCGGTCGTTTGTAGGCCTTAGTGATGCAGGTGTAAATGAGACGCCACTTGGGAAAAGTCACAACCATATGCGGGTACCTGCGTTTGCTGCCGCGGGCGTCTGTCCTCGCGGGAGTGGTGTCGCTCCAGGCTGCAGTCCAGCTCCTCCACTTCTCAGCTGGTGTCACACCCAACAGGACGAGGCTGTGCGAGAAATCCCCTGAACTGCGGTAATGTAGTCACGGCGGCGGGAACGAGTAAAGGCCGCCGGAGGTCTGCTTAGTGATCGAGGTGTAGTGCTGCAGGGGTAGCTTCTCAGTAATCGGGTGTCGGGAGGTGGGTGCCGCCAACTGTATTTACCAGGTAAACTCACAAACAGGTGCATGTAGTGCCATGATCCCCAGGCTCATAGAATTGAGTAGGCCGCAACCTTCCGGGTTACGAAAAAAGTCACCAAAGTCTTTCACAAAAGGAGAATCGTAAGCAGGGGGTCTTTATACACTGCCTCCCCAGTTTTCGTGCAGGAGAAAACAGTACCCTCCGTTTTATGCAGTTTGTTTCAGGCACAGGGCATAGGAGCCAAGATTTAAGCAGCCATGTCCCTGCATGGCCAGGCTCCGCCCCCCAGCATCTTTTTGTTTTTAAAAAATAATCGCACAAAGCAGTTTTTAGGGGCTAAAGTTTGCGGGTGTGGGGTGTTCACAATGTAAAAGGCACTTTTCGGTGCCGTTTTTTTCTGTCAATGGGGACTGTGTTTTCTCAATAAATATATATGTATATGCTTCTATACACATATATATATATATATATATATATATATATATATTTGTGTTAATATGTGTTTATATACATATTAACACAAGTATATATGTATATATTCATATACATATATATTTGATGGCATCGCTGTGCTACTTATGCCCTTCACTGCGCTAGTTATTATGCCGTGTCTTACGGCATGAGAACAAGGCTCAAATTGGAGAAGCACGCTCACGAGGTCGCATGCGCATTGAACCTCACTTGTAATAGCATCGCACATTTGTATGCGCCGGTATTACTAAGTTGCTGGAAGTGATATTTTGCGCTCAACTTGTAATGTAGCTCATAATGAGCTACAACGCGGTGGTCTGCTACCAATAAAGAGGATAAATATTTAATAGAATTCCTTAGACTTAAAATGCATTTAAAGTGACATAAAACTCAAAAAATAATCTTCTCTATTTATTATGGAATATTATTTATGATGAATCAGCAATGGCCAATGTGTTAAATTGATTAAAATATAGGCATCCGTCACACTCTTGTGATACCCCCACAAAAGGATTTGTATAGATTTGTCAATGAATGGTACTGTCCCTCTAAAATCCCACTATAATGGAAGTGGTTACTGGGGGCATTTTAAAGTAAAATATCTTCCTTTTATATATATAGTGATGTTCATGTAATATTTTACATAAATGCTGAATTATTTTCAGTAGATATGTGCATTTGTTTCATTATGAATTATGAATACATTCATTAACGTTTTTACGAAATGAATAATAATGAATTCAACATTATTAATTAGTTTCCTTTATAGAGTTAAAATACTTACCGTTAGTGAGTTGAACTAATCAGCTCCACTTCTTAACAGAGCTCCGACCACGCTAACAGGCAGCGGTTCCCAGGGCTTGCACTAAAACAGACGGTTAGTTTGGCTCTCAAGCACGCTAAAGGTAAGTATAAAGCTATAGGTGATCTTTTTCACCTGTAGCTTTAGAACATTTACATTTGTTTAACGAAAACAAATGTAAATGTTCCACAAATGGTCGGTATTCGTTTAGTTTAAAATAAGACAAATAATGAATAGCACGGACACGAGTACAGGGAGTGCAGAATTATTAGGCAAATATGTATTTTGACCACATCATCCTCTTTATGCATGTTGTCTTACTCCAAGCTGTATAGGCTCGAAAGCCTACTACCAATTAAGCATATTAGGTGATGTGCATCTCTGTAATGAGAAGGGGTGTGGTCTAATGACATCAACACCCTATATCAGGTGTGCATAATTATTAGGCAACTTCCTTTCCTTTGGCAAAATGGGTCAAAAGAAGGACTTGACAGGCTCAGAAAAGTCAAAAATAGTGAGATATCTTGCAGAGGGATGCAGCACTCTTAAAATTGCAAAGCTTCTGAAGCGTGATCATCGAACAATCAAGCGTTTCATTCAAAATAGTCAACAGGGTCGCAAGAAGCGTGTGGAAAAAGCAAGGCGCAAAATAACTGCCCATGAACTGAGAAAATTCAAGCGTTCAGCTGCCAAGATGCCACTTGCCACCAGTTTGGCCATATTTCAGAGCTGCAACATCACTGGAGTGCCCAAAAGCACAAGGTGTACAATACTCAGAGACATGGACAAGGTAAGAAAGGCTGAAAGACGACCACCACTGAACAAGACACACAAGCTGAAACGTCAAGACTGGGCCAAGAAATATCTCAAGACTGATTTTTCTAAGGTTTTATGGACTGATGAAATGAGAGTGAGTCTTGATGGGCCAGATGGATGGGCCCGTGGCTGGATTGGTAAAGGGCAGAGAGCTCCAGTCCGACTCAGACGCCAGCAAGGTGGAGGTGGAGTACTGGTTTGGGCTGGTATCATCAAAGATGAGCTTGTGGGGCCTTTTCGGGTTGAGGATGGAGTCAAGCTCAACTCCCAGTCCTACTGCCAGTTTCTGGAAGACACCTTCTTCAAGCAGTGGTACAGGAAGAAGTCTGCATCCTTCAAGAAAAACATGATTTTCATGCAGGACAATGCTCCATCACACGCGTCCAAGTACTCCACAGCGTGGCTGGCAAGAAAGGGTATAAAAGAAGAAAATCTAATGACATGGCCTCCTTGTTCACCTGATCTGAACCCCATTGAGAACCTGTGATCCATCATCAAATGTGAGATTTACAAGGAGGGAAAACAGTACACCTCTCTGAACAGTGTCTGGGAGGCTGTGGTTGCTGCTGCACGCAATGTTGATGGGGAACAGATCAAAACACTGACAGAATCCATGGATGGCAGGCTTTTGAGTGTCCTTGCAAAGAAAGGTGGCTATATTGGTCACTGATTTGTTTTTGTTTTGTTTTTGAATGTCAGAAATGTATATTTGTGAATGTTGAGATGTTATATTGGTTTCACTGGTAAAAATAAATAATTGAAATGGGTATATATTTGTTTTTTGTTAAGTTGCCTAATAATTATGCACAGTAATAGTCACCTGCACACACAGATATCCCCCTAAAATAGCTATAACTAAAAACAAACTAAAAACTACTTCCAAAACTATTCAGCTTTGATATTAATGAGTTTTTTGGGTTCATTGAGAACATGGTTGTTGTTCAATAATAAAATTAATCCTCAAAAATACAACTTGCCTAATAATTCTGCACTCCCTGTATTTGAAATAGCTATCAGTATTTTGAATATTCAGAACAAAAGATTCCGCCAAACTGAAACATTTAACCCGTGCTTGGTTTTAAATGAATGCAAAATAAAATACATTAGCTATGGCTTATATTTAATATGATAAAAGTTCCATAAATCTATAAACAGACTCCAGACACTTGTGCAATCTTTTCCTATTAATACATTTATATGGTGAAGTTTTAGATGAATGTTACAGTTCAGTATATATGCCACAGCATATACAATATGATTGCTAAGACATGCTGTGTTTTCTTGCTAATGGGAAAGGTTCCCAATCTCATCGCAGTTAAAAATATATTGCTGACTTTTTCTCTAAGGAACAGAGATAAAGTGAAGCCACTATGTTAACTCTGTATGGCTCTGCACACATACATCTATCTCCCAGTGGGAGGCAGTTCTCCGAGTGCCAGTAATAATGCTCCGTCAGTCCTCCCAGCCTGTCAGCACTGACAAGGGGAATTACTGGGACCCTGAGACACTGTGTCAGAAGAGGAGGGAGTAATGCTCTTCTTTATCAGATCTGTTTTCTGTTTAATTGCTTGAAAACAGACTTCTCAGCTCATAGGATGACACACTGGATGATTGAGAGGAGAAAAAGTCTAAAAAGAACTCCTGCAGTGTATGCTACTTTGTCCCTTGCCCTAGTTACCGTCCAGGGCAAGTTTTATCCTTTGTGGAATGTTATAAAATATTGATATGTTTTGATCTTATGCATGTCTAAAACCTCCCAGCTATTGACACCTTTGCAGCTAAGGAAACCCAGACAGCATTGATTTACAATGGGATATGATGTTCATCTGTAAGTCTATTGTAAACTTTTCTTTGTTAGGGCAATGATAAAGGTTAGAGTCAGACATTTTCTGAAAATTTCTTTAGTATTATGTTGCAATGCCTAATTTAATTGCAGGAAACTACAAAGAAATGTCAATAATTTTCTGGCTACAAGATTTACAAATGATCATGCAGGCAGGTGGTAGGCTGTATGGTCCATATACATGCATACAGAGTTAGATGATAGATAGATAGATAGATAGATAGATAGATAGATAGATAGATAGATAGATAGATAGCTATATGCTTAAATGTAAGTCATTTTAAAGTTAAATACAGTGTTGATTTAACAAGGGTACCATCGGCCCTGGGTAACCAATAAGAAATAGGAATTTATATGTAATGACTGCCTTCTGTGGCATGGTTGTCTTGAAAAGCACTTATATTCTTTAAAGGGATATTTCACTCAACAACTCAATATACTTTATTCCTAATGCAATGATGACAAAGTTTAATTTTGTGTACTGAATTTTTTTCTTAAAACTGAAGGGGTTTAAGAATCTAAAAATGTTCTTTTGTGATACAGACAGAGTATACCATCTTAAAAAAGTTTACAATTTACTTTTATTTTCAAATTTGCTTTGTTCCCATGTTATTCTTTGTTGAATATATATGAACCTAGGTAGGTATCGGGAGCACTAAATGGCAGGACATAGGTCTGCCATCTATTGCTCTTGCATATGGATAACATTCTTGTAAAGCTGCTGCCATATAGTGTTCTAGACACGTACATGCCCCTAAGCATACATTCCTGCTTTTCAACAAAAGATACCAAGATAAAGAAGAAAATGTTATCATTAACAGCCAATCAGCATCATTAGAGTTGACAATTTGCTATACATGACATTTCATATTACTGTAGTCTTGCTAACCACTATCTTGCAAGGTTTTGTTGCACACCTTTTTGAACTGAGGAAAAAGTAAAGTGCCAGCACATACCAGATGCATGAACCAGGGATAAACACCCCAGATTGGATTATTAAATGGACCCATACAGCTTTGATTAAAAAAAAAAAAAAATTTCCTTGGAATAACATATAAGAAAAGTGTAAATATTTGTAAAAATAAATTAACACGTTGCTGCAATGGTAATTTAATAGCCAAACTCCACCCACCCCATGTCTTATTTGAAGGGAACAATCTGGAGTTGTTACAAAAGTACGGTTACTGCAGTAGGTCATTATAAAGGATAAACTTGCATTGTTTTACTGTTACCTGATAACCTATACTAAGCCCAGTTAGTGAGTCTGCAGTGTGTATTTCTAGTCCTCCAAACTGGAAAACCCACAATATTAAAAACATTAAAAGGGTGCAAAATACAAAAAGAAAGAAAACTGCATGTGATTTTACTATGATTAATTATTCATTTTAGAATTTTGAGGTGTTTACTGTCCCTCTAAAATCCCACTATAATGGAAGTGATTACTGGGGGGGGCATTTTAAAGTAAAATATATTCCTTTTATGCATAGAGATGTTCATGTAATATTTTCTAACCAGATTTTTACATAAATGCTGAATTATTTTCAGTAGATATGTGCATTTGTTTCGTTATGAATTATGAATACACATTCATTACCGTTTTTACAAAATGAATAATAACGACTTCAACAGTATTAATTAGTTTGCTTTAAACAGTTAAAATACTTACCGTTACTGAGCTGGAGAGCTGAGCTAATCAGCTCCACTTTTTAATAGAGCCCCGGCCAAGCTAACAGGCAGCGGTTTCCAGGGCTTGCACTAAAGGAGAAGGTTAGCGCGGCTCTCAAGCACGCTAAAGGTAACTATAAAGCTATAGGTGAGCTTTTTCACCTGTAGCTTTGGAACATTTACATTTGTTTAAACGAAAACAAATGTAAATGTACCACAAATGGTCGGAATTCGTTTAGTTTAAAATAAGACAAATAATGAATAGCACAGACACGAGTATTCGAAATACGAAGTATTTTGAATATTCAGAAGAAAACTGAAACATTTTACCCGTTCACTTGTCTAATGTTCAGCATATCTCTTTAAAGCCAGGCTAGACAGTTACCTGCCAAGGACCACTAACCATCATGCATTTAGATTATTAGACAAAGACAATTAATTTTTAGTTTAGAAAATTAATCTTTCAAGTCCTAAAAACTGAACAAAAGTTAAATCATTCTTCACTTTTCATCTCACAGCTACGTGATCTCATGAAATGTCAAGTGGGAGCTATTTTACATCATAAATACAGAGTTTTGTCTATCACATTCGTGCATAACTTTCTTGTTCCCATAGAGACACACATACACTATGCTATTATATTACACAAATGCCTCCTTTTTTCAATTATTCTAAAGGTAACATTGTGTTGTTATATTTTTTCTTTAGCCATGACCTTCACCAAGGTCATGCAAGATTTTGACATGCAGAAAAATGTATTTAATATTAAGTGCAGATTCTGCCAAATGTTTAGCACATAAACAAATCTAGTTATAACGTACATAACAAGTATTAGATATAGATATAACTAGGAAACTGCTGTCAAACTAACAACGACCATTTCTTTTTAAGGTGAACCGTAAATAGTCTTATTTTTGTTGTTGTCATTTTTTTTCTCCGTAGATACGAAGACCATATTAGTATAACCTGTGGAGCGCTGTCGCATGCAAAAAAAGTCTATTAGTTCCTTATCCTTGCACTCTGCATACAGTTTAGCAGAAAACAGCAGGCATATTTGGCACACAACATAACATAGGAGTGTAAGCTAATACGGGAGATAAAGCTGACTACAGCTTTTCAATCTGCAGATGTTGCTGTTACCAATACAGACACCTTTTTAAATATAAAAATGTACATAGCATATATGATAGGCGAGAAAATTAACACCTGTTGTTTTTGTTGGAGATCTTTGCGTTTAGAAAATTGTAAAACTTGTATTGCTGTAACTTTCTTGGTATATTATATGCCGAAGAAATCATCCATCCCTGCAGTGGAGGAGGTGGAGGCGTTGGTCCTGGCTATTAGCAAGAAATACAAAGACACAGTGGATGCAGCTTATCAGAGCATATAAAAATAGCAGTATACATGATTTGATTGTC
>NC_069504.1:367465851-367558351 GCF_027579735.1 Bombina bombina
TCATAATCTCAGTCCATACTTTCTAGTGTATTTATCACATGTTTAGTATTGCCAAGGTAACTAGACAGTGAAACAACAAAGGGCTGTAGGATACTATCGATCCATTGAGATACATGTTCCGTCAGGGAACCTATCCCACTAACTATGGGACGTCCTTTAACTTCAGCGAGAGACTTGTGTATCTTGGGCAGATGGTGGAAGATGGGGACTATAGGGTGATCAACACATAAAAACTTAAAGCTTTTGAGATCAAAGTGTCCACCCTCCAAACCATTGTCCAAGATACCAAGTAATTCTCGTTGAAAAACTTTAGTAGGATCCACATATAGGAGGACATAGTTGACTGTATCATTTAGTTGGCTAAAGCCTTCTTCGACGTAATCTGCTCTATTTAAAATAATAATAAAGCTGCCTTTATCTGCTGAATGGACAACTATATCCTCTTTACTTCTCAATTCATCTAGAGCGAGCTTTTCTTGCCTACTAAAATTAGGTTTAGTGTAATGGTTAGTAGACTTAAGTTCTAAAAGGTCACGTTCAACTCTCTTAAAAAAAAGGTTTCAAGTGTCTGTCCCCTGTGTTGTATGGGGTAGACGTCTGAGGAATTCTTAAAAGCTCCATAAGAGTTTATCACTTGTGGATTGGTATCTTCGGTGCCCTCCCTTAAGAGGTGTTCAAGTGTCAGTGTACCACATACTTCTCTAAAAATAGATATATTAAATGAACTTTTAGTCTTGGTAACAAATTCTCTATTAGAGAGTTTCATGTTACCATCAGGAGGATCCAACGTGTCAAGATAGTACTTTTTAAGTGTGATGTTCCTAATTAAAGGGACAGTCTACACCTATACAAACATTTGCCCATACCTTAGAACCATTGCCAATTTTCATAGCGCACCCCTTCAACCCTAACGAGTCAGCGACACAACTTAAGTTATTTAAAATCAAAAGTTATATTTTATTTGTTAAAAATGGCCGAAAAACTCCGCCCAATCCCTTCTCCACCTACCTTATAGTGGTGTTTTCTTTCTAGCTAACACTCGTGCACGTAGCACCAAGTGACGTCAGGACTATCAAAATACGCATGCGCATCTTTAGGGAAGTGAGGAAGCGTAAGTCCATCTGCGCATCTGGAATAAAAAAAAAAGCGTATCGCAGATTCCCAATATACTTACACAATACATTGACGGTCCTATGAATAATTCGATCCCTGTGAGAATTGGAAAGATGTTTTGGTTCCGGATATTTGGTTCCACTACTGTTGCGCATGCGCGAAACAACAAAAGCGCGAGACACAATTTTAACAAGTGATCAACTTTTGATTGGACCATTGACATTAACACAGTGTATGATGTCGTTGATAGGCGGAGCTGGGCAGCTATTTCTAACTGTCTAAATCTAACTTTTGATTTCAAATAACTTCAGTTGTGTCGCTGACTCATTAGGGTTGAAGGGGTGAGCTATGAAAATCTGCAATGGATCTAAGGTATGGGCGAATGTTTGTATAGGTGTAGACTGTCCCTTTAACTTATTGACTTCTAGAAGAGTTCTAAAAATGGCAAAGTTATTGGTGGGTGAAAAATTTAGACCGTAGCTAAGGACAGATAATTGCGATGGTGTTAGTATGTGATTAGATAGATTAACTACATTAATGCTTATTTGTACTTTTGTTTCCCTCTGTTCTCTCTCAGCTGGTATCGATCTTGTCCTCCCTGTGTCCCCTCTCCTATTCCAGTTTTCTGTGGGGGGAAGGCAAAAAAACTTGCGCCAGATTTATTCTGTCTTCATTTGAGACATTGGAACCTTGTACATGAGTACCAGCTACTGTGTCACTGATGTAAATGTATTTTGAGTTGGTAGTGTTTGTATCATACTGTGTGTCCTTAGGTCTAACTACCTGTTGGCTTGTGCATTAATTATCTGCGGCTCAGTATGTATATGAGAAATTTTCAAGATACTTTTCTGTGGTTCATCTCCCCCTAAAGCCCCTGTGTCATCACCTGATTCAAATTCACTATCTGAATAAGTGACCTTTTTAGTATTTTGTACACGATTAGACTGCCCCTTGTTTTTGTTGTTCTGTCTCTCTCTGAACGTCTCCAGATATATACACTATTGTTGTTATAGTCTCACTGGTCCCTGATAAACTTAGTGTGTTTTGTCTCAAGGACTAATTGTTTAGCCTCTGCCACACCGCTTTTGATTATAACATCAAACCTTGGAAAATGAGTGTCAGTCTATTATTCATTTCTGCCTGTAAGAGGCCAATTTCATCTCTAACAACATTCAATAAATGTAATTTATATGAATTAAGCAGAACCATTAAACTTATTGAACATTCAGAGAGTATGTCATTCCATGATTTTATAAAGTCCACGTCTGTGACCTCAAAAGTAGGAAATTTGTTATTACGTAGGCCACAAGGGATTATTTTAAGCTTAGCATATGTCTCCATTGTCCATATGTCCCACTGTAACTTATGATCCTTGATAAGGAGTTTCTACATTTCTTCAAATAGACCAGAAAGAGTGTAACTAGCTTTATCTGTAGAGAATATTTTGGTAATGTCAGTATCTGGGTAGTCCCTTGCTGATAAAGGCATCAATGAATAAAACCGTGAACCCTCCATGGGAAATGTGTATGATTATACAATGCCCTTGTAATTGTGAGAAATGTGAAAAAACAGAATTTATGCTTACCTGATAAATTACTTTCTCCAACGGTGTGTCCGGTCCACGGCGTCATCCATTACTTGTGGGATATTCTCTTCCCTAACAGGAAATGGCAAAGAGCACAGCAAAAGCTGTCCATATAGCCCCTCCTTGGCTCCGCCCCCCCAGTCATTCGACCGCCGGTTAGGAGAAAAAAAGGAGAAACTATAGGGTGCCGTGGTGACTGTAGTGTATAGAGAAAGAAATTTTTCAAACCTGATTAAAAAACCAGGGCGGGCCGTGGACCGGACACACCGTTGGAGAAAGTAATTTATCAGGTAAGCATAAATTCTGTTTTCTCCAACATTGGTGTGTCTGGTCCACGGCGTCATCCATTACTTGTGGGAACCAATACCAAAGCTTTAGGACACGGATGAAGGGAGGGAGCAAATCAGGTTACCTAAACGGAAGGCACCACTGCTTGCAAGACCTTTCTCCCAAAAACAGCCTCCGAAGAAGCAAAAGTATCAAATTTGTAAAATATGGCAAAAGTGTGCAGAGAAGACCACGTCGCTGCCTTACATATTTGATCAACAGAAGCCTCGTTCTTGAAGGCCCATGTGGAAGCCACAGCTCTAGTGGAGTGAGCTGTGATTCGTTCAGGAGGCTGCCATCCGGCAGTCTCATAAGCCAATCGGATAATGCTTTTCAGCCACAAAGACAGAGAGGTAGCCATAGCTTTTTGTCCTCTCCTCTTACCAGAGTAAACGACAAACAAAGATGAGGTTTGTCTAAAATCCTTAGTTGCTTCTAAATAGAACTTTAAAGCACGAACTACATCTAAATTGTGTAACGAATGTTCCTTCTTTGAAACTGGATTCGGACACAGAGAAGGAACAACTATTTCCTGGTTAATATTCCTGTTGGAAACAACTTTCGGAAGAAAACCAGGCTTAGTACGCAAAACGACCTTATCTGCATGGAACACCAGATAGGGTGGATTACACTGCAAAGCAGATAATTCAGAAACTCTTCTTGCAGAAGAAATAGCAACCAAAAACAGAACTTAAAGAACTAAATTTAGACTCCAAGGAGGAGTCAAAGGTCTGTAAACAGGCTTGATTCTGACCAAAGCCTGTACAAAAGCTTGTATATCTGGCACAGCTGCCAGTCGTTTGTGTAACAAGACAGATAAAGCAGAAATCTGTCCTTTTAGAGAACTCGCCGACAATCCCTTATCCAAACCATCTTGAAGAAAGGAGAGGATCTTAGGAATTTTAATCTTACTCCAGGAGAATCCCTTGGATTCACACCAACAGATATATCTTTTCCATATTTTATGGTAAATCTTTCTAGTCACAGGTTTTCTGGCTTGGACCAGAGTATCTATCACAGAATCTGAAAACCCACGCTTGGATAAAATCAAACGTTCAATTTCCAAGCAGTCAGCTGTAGAGAAACTAGATTTGGATGTTCGAATGGACCTTGTATTAGAAGATCCTGTCTCAAAGGTAGCTTCCATGGTGGAGCCAATGACATATTCACCAGGTCTGCATACCAAGTCCTGCGCGGCCACGCAGGAGCTATCAGAATCACCGAGGCCTTCTCCTGTTTGATCCTGGCTACAATCCTGGGGAGGAGAGGGAACGGTGGAAACGCATAAGCTAGGTTGAACGACCAAGGCGCCACTAATGCATCCACTAGAGTCGCCTTGGATCTGGACCCGTAGCAAGGAACCTTGAAGTTCTGACGGGAGGCCATCAGATCCATGTCTGGAATGCCCCATAATTGAGTCAACTGGGCAAACACCTCCGGGTGGAGTTCCCACTCCCCCGGATGGAAAGTCTGACGACTCAGGTAACCCGCCTCCCAGTTGTCTACTCCTGGGATGTGGATTGCAGATAGGTGGCAGGAGTGATCCTCCGCCCATTTGATGATTTTGGATACCTCTCTCATCGCCAAGGAACTCTTTGTTCCACCCTGATGATTGATGTAAGCTACAGTTGTCATGTTGTTCGACTGGAATCTTATGAATCCGGCCTTCGCTAGTTGAGGCCAAGCCTGGAGAGCATTGAATATCGCTCTCAGTTCCAGTATGTTTATCGGAAGAAGAGACTCTTCCCGAGACCATAGACCCTGAGCTTTCAGGGAGTCCCAGACCGCGCCCCAGCCTAATAGACTGGCGTCGGTCGTGACAATGACCCACTTTGGTCTGCGGAAACTCATTCCCTGAGACAGGTGATCCTGGGACAACCACCAACGGAGTGAGTCTCTGGTTATCTGGTCTACTTGAATCTTTGGGGACAAGTCTGTATAATCCCCATTCCACTGCTTGAGCATGCACAGTTGTAATGGTCTTAGATGAATTCGAGCAAAAGGAACTATATCCATTGCTGCCACCATCAAACCTACTACTTCCATGCACTGAGCTATGGAAGGCTGTAGAATAGAGAGAAGAACTTGACAAGCGTTTCGAAGCTTTGACTTTCTGACTTCTGTCAAGAAGATCTTCATTTCTAAAGAATCTATTATTGTTCCCAAAAAGGGAACTCTTGTCGACGGATACAGGGAACTCTTTTCTACGTTCACCTTCCACCCGTGAGATCTGAGAAAGGCTAGAACGATGTCTGTATGAGCCTTTGCCTTGGAAAGAGACGACGCTTGAATTAGAATATCGTCCAGGTAAGGTGCCACTGCAATGCCACTTGGTCTTAGAACCGCTAGAAGGGACCCGAGCACTTTTGTGAAAATTCTGGGAGCAGTGGCTAGTCCGAATGGAAGAGCCACGAACTGATAATGTTTGTCCAGAAAGGCGAACCTTAGGAACTGATGATGATCTTTGTGGATAGGAATATGTAGATACGCATCCTTTAAATCCACGGTAGTCATATATTGACCCTCCTGGATTGCAGGTAAAATTGTTCGAATGGTTTCCATTTTGAACGATGGAACTCTGAGAAATTTGTTTAGAATTTTTAAATGCAGAATTGGTCTGAAGGTTCCCTCTTTTTTGGGAACTACAAACAGATTTTAGTAAAACCCCTGACCTTGTTCCACAGTTGGAACTGGGTGTATCACTCTCATCTTTAACAGGTCTTCTACACAATGTAAGAATGCCTGTCTCTTTATTTGGTTTGAAGATAAGTGAGAAATGTGGAACCTTCCCCTTGGGGGTAGTTCCTTGAATTCTAGAAGATAACCCTGAGAGACTATTTCTAGTTCCCAGGGATCCTGAACATCTCTTGCCCAAGCCTGAGTAAAGAGAGAGAGTCTGCCCCCAACTAGATCCGGTCCCGGATCGGGGGCTACCCCTTCATGCTGTTTTGGTAGCAGCAGCAGGCTTCTTGGCTTGTTTACCCTTGTTCCAGCCTTGCATTGGTTTCCAAGCTGGTTTAGTCTGGGAAGCGTTACCCTCTTGTCTAGAGGCTGCAGAGTTAGAAGCCGGTCCGTTCCTGAAGTTGCGAAAGGAACGAAAATTGAACTTATTCTTAGCCTTGAAAGGCCTATCTTGTGGGAAGGCATGGCCCTTTCCCCCAGTGATATCTGAAATAATTTCCTTCAATTCTGGCCCAAAAAGGGTCTTACCTTTGAAAGGAATATTAAGCAATTTTGTCTTGGAAGATACATCCGCCGACCAAGACTTTAGCCAGAGCGCTCTACGCGCCACAATTGCAAACCCTGAATTTTTCGCCGCTAATTTCGCTAACTGCAAAGCGGCGTCTAAAATAAAGGAATTAGCTAACTTAAGTGCGTGAATTCTGTCCATGACCTCCTCATATGGAGTCTCCCTACTGAGCGACTTTTCCAGTTCCTCAAACCAGAACCACGCCGCTGTAGTGACAGGAATAATGCACGAAATCGGTTGAAGGAGGTATCCTTGCTGTACAAAAATCTTTTTAAGCAAGCCCTCCAATTTTTTATCCATAGGATCTTTGAAAGCACAATTGTCCTCAATGGGAATGGTCGTGCGTTTGGCTAGTGTAGAAACCGCCCCCTCGACCTTAGGGACTGTTTGCCATGTGTCCTTCCTGGGGTCAACCATGGGGAACAATTTCTTAAATATAGGAGGAGGGACAAAAAGGTATGCCTGGCTTCTCCCACTCCTTATTCACAATGTCCGCCACCCTTTTAGGTATCGGAAAGGCATCAGGGTGCACCGGGACCTCTAGGAACTTGTCCATCTTGCACAATTTTTCTGGGATGACCAGAGTGTCACAATCATCCAGAGTAGATAGCACCTCCTTAAGCGAGATGCTCTAATTTAAATTTAAATGACACAACATCAGGTTCTGCCTGCTGAGAAATTCTTCCTGTATCAGAAATTTCTCCATCTGACAAACCCTCACTCACTGCCACTTCAGACTGGTGTGAGGGTATGACAGATAAATTATCATCAGCGCCCTCCTGCTCTACAGTGTTTAAAACAGAGCAATCGGGCTGTCTCTGAAATGCTGGCATTTTGGATAAAATAATAGCTATGGAGTTATCCATTACTGCCGTCAATTGTTGCATAGTAACAAGCATTGGCGCGCTAGAAGTACTAGGGGTCGCCTGCGCGGGCATAACTGGTATAGACACAGAAGGAGAGGATGCAGAACTATCCCTACTTCCTTCATCTGAGGAATCATCCTGGGCAACCTTACTAAATGTGACAGTACTGTCCTTACTTTGTTTGGACGCTAAGGCACAATTATCACATACATTTGAAGGAGCAACCACCTTGGCCTCCATACATACAGAACATGACTTATCTGAAGGTACAGACATGTTAAACAGGCTTAAACTGGTTAATAAAGCACAAAAACCGTTTTTTAAAACAAAACCGTTACTGTCTCTTTAAATGTTAAACAGGGCACACTTTATTACTGAATATGTGAAAAACTATGAAGGAATTATCCAAACTTTACCAAAATTTCACCACAGTGTCTTAATGCATTCAAAGTATTGCACCCCAATTTTGAAGCTGTTAACCCTTAAAATGCGGAAACCGGAGCCGTTTTGCAATTTAACCCCACTACAGTCCCAGCCACAGCCTTTGCTGCGACTTCACTTATCCCAGGGGGGTATACGATACCAATTCCAGCCTTCTAGAAATGTTTTCTGTGGATACCAGACCCTCTCACATGCAGCTGCATGTACTGCACATAAAAGAAACTGCGCAATAATGGCGAGAAAATGAGGCTCTATCTACTACAGAGAAAGGCCCTTCCTGACTGGGAAGGTTTCTTAACTAGTGCCTGGCGATAAAAACGTTCCCCAAATATTAAAAAGTTTGAAATCCACTTCAAAACCTTAATAATAACTTAATAAACAATCGATTTAGCTCTTAAAAGTGTCCACCAGTTATTAGCCCATAATAAGCCCTTTATTCTATGTGAGTCTAAGAAAATGGCTTACCGATCCCCATGAGGGAAAATGACAGCCTTCCAGCATTACACAGTCTTGTTAGAAAAATGGCTAGTCATACCTTGAGCAGAAAAGTCTGCAAACTGTTCCCCCCAACTGAAGTTCTCTCATCTCAACAGTCCTGCGTGGGAACAGCAATTGATTTTAGTTACTGCTGCTAAAATCATACTCTTCTTTTAAACAGAACTCTTCATCTCTTTCTGTTTCAGAGTAAATAGTACATACCAGTACCATTTCAAATTAACAAACTTTTGATAGAAGAATAAAAAACTACAACTAAACACCACATACTCTTCACCATCTCCGTGGAGATGCTACTTGTTCAGAGCGGCAAAGAGAATGACTGGGGGGGGGCGGAGCCAAGGAGGGGCTATATGGACAGCTTTTGCTGTGCTCTTTGCCATTTCCTGTTAGGGAAGAGAATATCCCACAAGTAATGGATGACGCCGTGGACCGGACACACCAATGTTGGAGAAAGGTGCTGTCAGGCATGCATATATACACACACATATCTGAATGTGTGTATATATGGGTGTCTGTACGTGTATGGATATATACGTGTGCATGTATGTGTCTATATGTGTGTATGGATGAGTGTGTGTTTGTATGTGTAAAATATATATGTGTATGGATATACAGTATCTCACAAAAGTGAGTACACCCCTCATAATTTTGTAAATATTTTATTATATCTTTTCATGTGATAACACTGAAGAAATGGCACTTTGCTACAATTGTAGTATTATTATTATCATCAGGTATTTATAAAGCACCAGCAGATTACGCAGTGCTATACAAGTAATAGTATAAAATTACAGGGATGCATTACATACATAAACAAGTACAGTATTGGGGTACATTACAGTTGTAGGTGCAATAATTGAGTTATACTAAAGGAGATGAATGTCCTGCCCTTGAGCACAATCAGTAGTAGTTCACTTTAAATACAAAGTGTCCTGCAGGTAGAAAGGCTCTCAAGCTTACAAGACAGGGTAAACAGAGTGGGTGAAGTGTGTGGCGTGCAAATGAGGGTTGGGACAGTGTAACAGAATATGGTAAAGTGTCAGTACAGAGGCTGTGAGTGTGAATTATTGTCTCTAACCTGGTTCATTAGTGACAGCTGCACCTAATTTCTGTTAGGTGTTAATATATTAAAAGGTAAACACCAGGGTGGGAGGTGGAGGGAGGCTTGGAGGGCTAGTGCGTGCAGATTTTCAAAGCTATTGCTGTGAGCTTGGAAGTTGCAGGGAGATTTTCAAAGATATTGCTGTGGGTGTGAGCTGTAACAAAGAGTGGTAAGGTAAAACTTCCTGTTGATAAAGTTAAGGAATAGGGGGAGGTGTGTCTTGGAAAAGAGTAGAGGGGGAGAGGGAAGATTGGAATGTACAATAATAAAGGTTAAAACTAATTCCATATTAGCCCAACAGATAAGGAAAAAAACAAAAACACTCAATGTCTTGATGGGAGATATCAGTCTGATTTACCGTGGAAGTTGCAGGGAGATTTTCAAAGCTATTGCTGTGGGTGTGAGCTTGAAAGCTGCAGGGAGATTTTCAAAGATATTGCTGTGGGTGTGAGCTTGGAAATTGCAGGGAGATTTTCAAAGATATTGCTGTGGGTGTGAGCTTGGAAGTACAATCTAAAGTAGTGAGTCTACAGCCTGTATAGCAGTGTAAATTTGCTGTCCCCTCAAAATAACTCAACATACAACCATTAATGTTTAAACCGTTGGCAACAAAAGTGAGTACACCCTTAAGTGGTAATGTCCAAATTGGCCCAAAGTGTCAATATTTTGTGTGGCCACCACTATTTTCCAGCACTGCCTTAACCCTCTTGGGCATGGAGTTCACCAGAGCTTCACAGGTTGCCACTGGAGTCCTCTTCCACTATATCACGGAGCTGGTGGATGCTAGAGACCTTGCATTCCCCCACCTTCCATTTGAGGATCCCCCACAGATGCTCAATAGGGTTTAGGTCTGGAAACATGCTTCTTTATCAAGGCAGTGGTAGACTTGGAGGTGTGTTTGGGGTCGTTATGTTGGAATACTTTCCTGCAGCCCAGTCTCCGAAGGGAGGGGACCATGCTCTGCTTCAGTATGTCACAGGACATGTTGGCATTCATGGTTCCCTCAATGAACTGTAGGTCCCCAGTGCCGGCAGCACTCATGCAGGCCCAGACCATGACACTCCCACTACCATGCTTGACTGTAGGCAAGACACACTTGTCTTTGTACTCCTCACCTGGTTGCCGCCACACACCATCTAAACCAAATAAGTATCATCTCATCTGACTACAGGACATAGTTCCAGTAATCCATGTCTTTAGTCTGCTTGTCTTTAGCAAACTGTTAACAGGCTTTCTTGTGCATCATCTTTAGAAGAGGCTTCCTTCTGGGGAAAAAGCCACGCAGACCAATTTGATACAGTGTGCGGCGTATGGTGTGAGCACTGACAGGATGACCCCGCACCCCTTCAACCTCTGCAGCAATGCTAGCAACACTCATACATCTATTTCCCAAAGACAACCTCTGGATAGGACGCTGAGCATTTGCACTCAACTTCTTGGTTGACCATGGCTAGGCCTGTTCTGATTAGAACCTGCCCTGTGAAACCACTGTATGGTCTTGCCCACCGTGCTGCAGCTCAGTTTCAGGGTCTTGGCAATCTTCTTATAGCCTAGGCCATCTTTATGTAGAGCAACAATTATTTTTTTCAGATCCTCCGAGAGTTGTTTGCCATGAGGTGCAATATTGAACTTCCAGTGACCAGTATGAGAGAGTGTGAGAGCGAGAACACCAAATTTAACACACCTGCTCCCCATTCACACCTGAGACCTTGTAACACTAACGAGTCACATGACACCGGGGAGGGAAAATGGCTAATTGTGCCCAATTTGGACATTTGCACTTAGGGGTGTACTCACTTTTGTTGCCAACGGTTTAGACATTAATGGCTGTGTGTTGAGTTATTTTGAGGGGACAGCAAATTTACACTGTTATACAGGCTGTACACTCACTACTTTACAATGTAGCAAAGTGTCATATTCAGTGTTGTCACATGAAAAGATATAACAAAATATTTACAAAAATGTGAGGGGTGTACTCACTTTGGTGAGATACTGTATGTGTGTCTGTATGTGTATGGATATATATGTGTGCATGTATGCGTCTATATTTTGTGTGTGTCCCCAATAAGTTATGATTATACCCATATGTAAAAGCATATTTACAAAATCTTTACTCAGTGTACCTCCATATTGTCAGCAGGTCATGTGCACCATTAAAACCCCCATAAACTACAAATACATCTGCCAATATACATCAGAAATGTGCTGCAGTCTATTTAAATCTGAGTAATGTGCCTTTAAGCAATCTTTTGTTATGGTAGCTTGATCAAACCTAAATATAAACCTTGCTACTGTTTTGCGATTAACTGTCAAATAACTAGCTATGGAAAAGCAAGTGTATGTAAGCAAGTGTGTGAGAGAGAGAGTGTATATATGAGTGTGTGGGAGACTGTGCCCGTGTATGTATATATATACACACACACTGGAATACTTCACAGAAAGGGCAAGTACATATGCGGGTTCAGCATAAACATATAGGTTTATTACAAAGGACAAAAGACATATACAAGTGAAAATTCAAGCACCTATGGTATGCTAAACACCTAAAAAAATCTATACCGCTGTGGTAGATAAAAAAGAAGGACAGGCAAGCTTGTAAAAAGAGAGAAGAGATTAAACATCATTAAATCTTATCAAAATATGCACAGGGTACATAAAAGCCAGCAAGTGTCTGTATATATGTTAATGCCAGAGACAGCCCAAGATCTCAATACAAGGCAAGATAGTAAAGTATGCAAAGATAACTGTATATTCATGTTGTGGGAACAGTTTCTCCATATGCAGAAAGCAATGACGCTCCCTCATATATATAAGAATGTTATTAACAGAGATGCTGTGTAGTATAACATAATCTGTCTCCGATTAGATGATGGCACTTTCATAAAGACTACCACAGTAATGGCATACTGTATGCTCACTCAGAGCCGATTGCTTTTGAAGCAGCTGGTAAACTATGTGAAAACTTGTTTAAGCCATTGGATACAATGATAGAAGTTAGAAATCTCTTACAGGAGCAGACTGAGCATGTGTAAAGTTCTCTCAGGCAGGGCATATTTCCAAAAACTACCACAGATCTTGACAGTAATTTCTAACAGTTGTTTTTTTAATTTTACTATAGATATATAATACATACACACACATACACAAACTATATGGAATAGCCAACACTCACTGTTCTAAAATTAGATCCAGAACGCTTCCAAATAATATATAGAAGAATCCACAGAGAGCACTCGTAAGGTTACACTTTTTTTTATATGTCTGATGTTAGAGTAAACAAGAGGAGGATTTCAAAACCCATACAATGAGTGCTCTCTGTGGATGGATAGAGATATATATACACACACACACATATATATATATACACATACACACACATAGACATACAGTACTGTGCAAAAGTCTTAGTCCATCATTAGATTTGTTGTTTTAGCAATGGTAAAATTACCATATATAATTATTTTATATATTTATATGCAGTATTAAAAGAACTAAAAAAACACACCAGCTTTTATAGGTTGAATGACAGTTATTTAGTGTGACCTCCCCTTACACTTGAGCAATAGCAGGAATCTGGCTCTCGTAAACCTACATGAAATGGAACCCTGATTAATGTCATTGCCAACACCTTTATTTGTCCTACTATTTCATGTCAAAATGACTGCCGTGAAAAAGCGCTTAATTGGGTATCGTTTTATTTTTCAGTATGATAACTATCCGAAGTACACTGATAATGTGGTGAAATCATATTTGTAGAGAAAAACAGCTGATAACACACTGACAGTGATGGACTGGCTTCCACAGAATCCAGACCTGATTATTATAGATGCAGTATTGGATAATCTGGACAGAAAAAAAAAAATAGATGACCTAAATCTTAAGAAGAACTCTGGTAAGTGTTGAAAGATGCCTGGAATAATATACAAGTTAACTTCAGGACAGTCTCCCCAGAAGAGTTCAAGATGTGCTTAGTTCCAAGGAAGGTCACACTAAATACTGTCTTTTGCCTGAAGAAACCATTTTGTTCTAAAATTATTTTATTGTATAAATTGTGTACATACTTCCTGTATTTTCAGTTTGTATCTTAATAAAAAGAGACCGAAAAATAAATATGGATGATCATCAAATCTAAATGGTGGAAAAAAAGGAAAGAAAAAATGATGCTGTGGCCAAGACGGAGCATGTATGATCATTAGGGTGAAGATGTATAACTTGGATGCCAGATGAGATTGCAATGCATTGTGAAACATTATATTGCACCTCTTTTCTGTCATCTGTGGTTTTCAATGACATTTAAAATGTTGCCTATGACATTGTGACCACTGCAATATTACAACTGCAACACTGTGGCATTTCAAAATATTTGTGCCAGCAAAGACCAATATAGAATCATAAAATCTGTTTCCAGTGAAAAGTCCCCCCTCTAAAGACACACAGTGTGTTCTATAACTAATGTATACATTAAGTAACTTTAAATACTTATGGAAGAAATAGAGAATAAAAGTTAAATTCAAAAATATTTATTTTTTAAATATATTTTGCATAAATACAGTCAACTGCTTTATGTAGTACTGCGAAACATATTTGTGATACCGTGGGAAACCTAAGCTTTCGAAGAGATGATGACGACCTTACGCAGCACGTGCCTCTGAACCTGCAATACGACACGCTACTGCGGTTATCAAAGCTGCCCCTTTTCCAGAACCATCATCTGAACGGAGAAAGGTGACTTCACATTGAGGAGCCAATGCCTTAACCGTCTCCTGAACAACTCCAGCAAAGCTGCAAAATAGAGAAACCATTTCCAGTAAGATTCCAAAAGGTCATAGGCTTAATATCCCCTCTCCCTTTCTTAAAATAAAGGACATGGTAAATAAAATAATAATCTCTCTTTAATACTGACTCAGTAAAGGAGATTTAGTGTTTTTAGTTAGTTGAATGTCATAACAGATATTAGTAGTTAAATGTGTAAAGAACTTACTTCAATAGCATTAAAACATGTTCATATCACATTTCAGAAACACTAAACACATTTTGTTGTAATCTTTATTTAATAACCAAAACAAATTTAATGCAAAACAATTTTATAATCTGCGCCGATATTAGTGCGCTCACCATGATGGTACACGGGTAGCTTTTTTATACTACAGCACACAGGAAAAGACCATGTTAAATGTTCTAGTTTGTTCTGCTCTCAGTTATATGATGCTTCAATCCACAATAAACTACATAGCAAAAGAAAAGCAATTTTGAGTTAGGAAATACCACAAGATGTGCATAACTGTGAAAGTGCAGAGTTATAATGAATGATATCTGCACTTATGATCAAGTATATTGTACTACCGTGCACTCACATTGTTTATATATATAATTTTTTTTTATCATCTAGGATATTCATATTGTCTTACTAGACTGAAGGAAAAATCCTCCAAAAAAAAATAAAAAATTGCAATTTAAAAAAAAAAAAAAAAAAAAATCTGTTCACTTATGCATAAAAAAAAAAAAATCTGTTCACGTATGCATTCCAGGTGAACTGGACATTAAAACTGGATTACCGGAGCCCGAATCATATTTAGAATACAATGTATAAACTGTGTTTAGAATCACTGAACCAGAAAATGACCCATACCATTTTGGCTTAGATTAATTCACTGACATCTTAACATTGTGAATGAGATGATAAATCAGCTATGTTCTGTGAAGCAGAAATGTTCAAATCCTGCTAGTGGAAATTATTCTTGAACAGTTTATCTATATAGATCCAGCGTAGGATGCAATTCCAATATTATGTTGCCATAATGCAATTCAGTGAAAGAAATGCTGCATAACTTTTTAGGCTACAATCTTAAAATGATTAGGGTACTTTTCAGTTGCAGTTTCTATTCTGTACAGTGCACATTAAAAACAGCAGATGTGAACTAGCATTCGGCATGTAGTACGTGTATTAACTCTGGCCTGCAATGAATGAAACAAAAAGTGTCTACACCCCAAGGACGCTTTTTGGTTCATCTGCCAAACAGTCTATAAAACTGGCAGAAAAATAAATTTACTAAGTAGCGTCAACCATATTTCTGAGGAATTCTCACACTGACAACATAAAAAAAAAAAAAAAAAAAAAACGTAGACCACATTTCTGAGAAACACAATTGCAACTTTTTTTTTTTTTTTTTTTAGAATGCCTTAAAATGAATCTAAAAAGCAGTTTAGTAGTAAATGGAAAAGGAAAACATGGCTGATCACAATTTTCTATGTGGTGAACCTATGCTATTTTTATTATGAATCAGTTATATAAACAGCAATTAAGCTTTAATTGATAATATATACTATGGGTGTTAAAGAAATTAAAATGTACATGCCCCTTTTAATTGGATATTAACACTAAATAAATGCTAGATAGAATGATGCATTCAATGAAAAGATTAGTCTGTGAATAACATGTAAATGTATTTTTTAAAGTTTCAATAGCTGTTAAAAATATTAACAAAATAAGTGTAAAGTTTTAGTGTCTATAAAACAATGCTGTGGCCAGTTATAAATAGGTCATTAGAGTGTGCAGCAAATGGCTGTGTGGAATATAACTGCACTTCCATTTCTAACAGGAACTGAAAAGCCCACAATTTCAGAATGGAATTGCAGGAAACGGGGACAAAATAAATTAAAGTATATTGCAGAGGTTTTTTTTTTTTTTTTTACATATACAAATAATCATTTTATATTACAATCACAAAGTGTTTAATGTCCCTTTAATTAATTAAATAAAAAGGGAGGTACCATGGCCATAAAAGAAGATTGCCAATTTCGGCACACATTCTCAAAAGGGTTCACTGGTTCTGCTGTTAGCAAACTAATTGAGAAGTTTAAGTGGTGATGTAAATGCAATTTGTACTTAAAAGTTTCATAATTTACAAAAATGTATTTTTTGGCCATTGTTAGATTCTACTCACTGGGGATGCAGCTTGTACAAGGTCCCATCAACCCCTACAGTGACATCTAGATGATCCAAACCACGATTAGCTCGGATCTTTTCTACAACTGCTGCAATGCCAGCAGCACAAAACTGAGCAGCTCTCCGTGACACAGTGGTACACACTTCCTTAACCACCACTGCATCGTCACATGTACTGCGCAGGCCTAGATCAGTCAGGATGGACCTCACCTGTATTAAGCCCAAAGTATCTCTGAAGAGAAAAAAAAAAAAAAAAAAAGATAGACACAACAAAATACACATTAAAAAAAAAGGGTTATGGAACAGTAAATGGCAATGCATAACCAATGCAAATTAATAAGAAATAAATAATATAAATAGAAAACCTAAAAAGAACAGTAATCATTGAAAGAAAAGAAAAAACTATACTAGGGAAGGTTACTGAGCTTTTTCACACACATCTGTGAAGTAGTTTTTTTGCTTTATGCAGTAATCAAGCTTATAAAATAATCTAGATGATTTCAACATTAGCACTAAAACAGGTTAATGACACCACAATCATATCATCATCAAAAATACCATGGTATGTGAATCTCAACAGTATTTAAATGCTTACATTTCAAAGGTGAACCGTTAGATGTGTATTTTCATGCCTAAAGGTCTAAGGCCAAAAATAGGACTTAAAGGACTTAAAGTGACATAGTCAGAAGTTAAATACTCTTGACTAGTGGCAGTTCTATGGGGGTGCTATGCTCCTCCCAAAGCATGTGTAGCCTATCCATTAAGCTGCAAAAGGCACATATCAAATTAATATCAAAACTGCTCTGAAAGCCAGCAGTGTTATATATAGTAACAGTGATTACAAACCAATAACAGAGCAAAAACAGTGTGTTCTCAATATGTGTGTACTGCATAAGTACATGTGTTTCTGAAACATTGATAACTTACTATAAGCATTATTTCCAATACAAATATATGAGGGGGGGGTGCGTCTAAACAAAACAGAAATGCCCTTTCAGTTTTAACTAGTTGAGGTCTAGTAAGGTGGTAACAGGTTTTTTTAAAACTGACCAAGCTACTTTGCTACAGATATGGTTATCATGAAACAAGATTATTGGGCATTGAAGTTGGTAGCTACAAGTGTAGAGCACAAGTGAGCTGACCGACTAAGCAAAACTGGAAAATACTCCATAAAGCAAGCAACTTTTTTTTTTTTTTTTATATATAAAATTTATAAGGTAACGTAGGAGCCTCTCCTTCGTATCTAGCACCCTGTATAGCGAGAGAGAGATCTCAAGCTGAAATTTTTTTGTGGGACCTAACAGTACAGGCAAGACATCTTAGATAATTTCTCCAGAGTGGACAGATCTAGATTAGGCCCTATGTTTATTCCCACTTTTGTTGCGCACTATTATAACCCCCATCTAAAATAATTTGTTTGGTGTTACTATTCATAAGCACCTACATGTAATTCACTTCAGCTCATTCTCTAGAACAGGTCAGGCTTCAGACAGGGAAACTATCAAAACAGGTACTAATCAACTCATCTCTGGTATTCGTAGTAAGTCTTTACCACTTGATTTTGTGGAAGGAACAAACGTTCCTAATATAATCCTATTCTGTAAAACATGGGGCAGGCATGTGGGGGTCCTAAGTATGTTTAGCTGCTCAAAAAGGAGGAGTTTTCAGAAGTTGATACCTTAAACATGGAGTTACCATTACACTGGTAAGTGTGTGGTAAGTTCAAAAACATTGTTTAGAATAAATATCCAGCAAAATTATTGGCTATTTTAGAGAGGGAGTGCTTGATTATTGAATGACAGTTTAGGATAGATTTAATAATTGTCCAGTCAAATAATACTAAGCCATTTCCCTCTGAACAAGGAAAAACCTATAGCACCAGGAATATGTTTAGGTATTTTATGGCTTCCCCAGGGAGGTGCTAGACTACCTAAAGAAAAGTGCACTGATAAAACAGCATGTAAAGCAAGTGGCTTGATTCATAGGCCAGTACAGACAGTTATCAGCCAATGATAAATCAGTTATTTCTAAGGCTATGACCTACAAACTAACATTTGAACAAGTGCCCTACAGGGACAGGGTCATTCAGTCTATATGGGTATGTACATTTTAGACTAGATTTTCATAATTATACCCACAGTAGATAATGCATGAACCACCTGATTAACTGACTTGATCTGAAGTGAATATACCTATTAAGATCTCAGAGTGTCATGGAAAGATCATTCCTTTAGGCAACTCATTTTTTTGATTACAATGCATTTCTAAAATGTGGTACCAAGTCAATAAATGTAGAGAGTCATCATTAAGTAACAAGCAGACATATTCTAACATCAGTGCCTAGCAAGCATTTACTTTTCAATATCGGAGAGGAATTTTGTAGGGAAGATGTTTCTGGTCTGTAGCCGCTGGGAAATTTTGCCTCCAAACAATAATCCATTTTCAGTCAGAACAATGAGGATCTGGCGCACAATCTCTCCAAGGTACATGCCACTGATCATCTTCTCATACCTGCACAGGAATGTGAATAAATAAATCCCCTGACTATCAAACTGAAAATATTCCTATAAACTGGGATTGCGGAATAGCTTGTTTGTTGTAAAAACAGAATTTCAGATGAAACAGAATGGATTTGCAATGAAAGCAGTTTGGGGAGCAGTGTGCGCACACACACAAATTTACAACTTATGTGCTCATTAGAGTTAATATTTTTTTAGATCCTTTTTCTTACTGTGTTTTATTTGGTAAACATCAATTAAGAGCCATACCAGGTTTAAGGAAAACAACTCAAGATCACAAGGAGTTTTAGAAATGAACACAGTATAGAAAATGGGTATACTGATCGTTAGCCATTCCTATCCGAATAGTAAACTTGTTCAATTATTAAATGTATTAATTTGTTGCACAAACGTACCCTCTGTTTCTGGCATTTATCTAGTACTGACATATACCAAACCTTAAAAAATATCTTTATTTTCAAACATTTTGAGTTGCTTGCACTTCAATTCGCCTATTTCAGGCATCATAACTACCCTAAAGTTAAAAACGGAGGATTACTTTGTTATTCATTTGCACAACAAATAGCAAATTAAGAATATTTGTTCACATGTAGATAATAGATTACACAGCATTCATTAGTTTTGTTATGTTTAATATATGGAACTAACTATATAGTTACCATTAGACATGTTATCTGGCACGAATATGGCTCATGGTGGTCATTTTTCTTAAATTACTTATGATCAATAGTTTAAAAAAGAGTTTTAACTATTAACATGTTGAAACGTGCTACCATGTTGCAATGATCACTAGTGGCAATAATAAAGGAAAGTGTAACGATAAAGGAAACCAAAGCTCACCTAAAGCGACAGTCAACTCAAGAATTGTTATGGTTTTAAAAAGATAGATAATCCCTTTATTACTCATTCCCCAGTTTTACACAGTCAACATGGTTATATTAATACACTTTTTACCTCTGTGGTTACCTTGTATCTAAGCCTCTACAGCCCCCTGGTCACATGACTATTATCTATCGACTTGCTTTAAGCCAATTAGTGCTGTGTTGTATACAACCCACGGGCGTGACCACAATGTTATCTATATGGCTCATATGAACAAGCACTTCCCTGTTGTAAAAGGCTAATAAAAAAGCATGTGATAAGAGGCTGTCTTTAGTGGCTTAGAAACAGGCAGAAATGTAGAGGTTTACAGGTTATAAAGTATATTAATATAGCAATGTTGATTGTGCAAAGCTGGGAAATGGGTAGTAAAGGCATTATCTATCTTTTTAAACAATAACAATTTTTGTGTTGACTGTCCCTTTAAGGATTGGAAAAAGCAGTGGTAAGTTTTCTTATACTATACTATGTTAACATACATTATAAATATACTAGAAATAGCTTTAAAAAAAAAAAACACACTGACAATTATATAGATAGATGGGTAAACAGAGATCAGTGTGTATGTATTAAAATAGCCAGTGTTCAGGCATTTCCTCTACTCCAAATTTCTTCTTCATAAAAAAAAAAAAAATGCAAGAGTGAAATATAAAGTGTAAAGTTTTGACTACATAAGCCGAACCAGCCAGTGACAAGAGGCATATATGTACAGCCACTAATCGGCTGCTTCTGAGCTTATGTACACTTTTAACCCCTTCACTACCAGGACTTTTAGAGAAAAAAAAAATTGCCCAAAATACTGGAGAATTTTTAGCATTTTTGGCTATCACTCCATTTAAACAGATATATCTGGTTTTCTTTTCGTATTGTTGTGGTCCCCACCCCCCATCTCCCGCGATCATTAGTTACGCCCCCCCATCACCTGTTTTCTGTAGTGTAGTGCCCCTTCCCTCCATCCTAATTCTCCCCCCATTGTAGGGCCCTCCCACTTCCGCTGCCTCCCTCCCCCCTTCACTGCTGATCCGCTCACCCACCTCCCAGATTGCCTCCCGCCAGCAGCAGAAGATTGTTACAGATGGCGACACACATATTGTCACCGTCTGTAATGAACTGGCATCTGCCCTCATTTGGAATTGGAGCACTGATTGTGCCCCGGTTCCAAATGTGGGCAGATGCCTGGAGCTCAGGAACTCCAACTATAGGCAAAGTATCGCACAATGTATACACATACATCTTTTTTTGGGTAAAGGGGGGGTTAAACAAAAAACAAAACAAATTTGATAATAGAAATAAATTGGAAAGTGAGAATATATATATATATATAATATTTTAACTATAATGACCCTTTAATTCATAGAGGCTCACAGTAAAGCTTGTTTCAATAAAACCTTTAAAGATGTACCCCCTTCCTTCAGAACTGGCAAAATTTGGTGGAATGTATCCTGGAATAAGGATCTTAGGTGAGTAAAAGCAACAGCATTAATATTTTTTGTTTAGGAACACAGAACATTACATACTTCTGTTTTCTAGGATTCATGGAAAATTGATCTACATTATGATCAAAAGATGTAGTAATGTCATCCAAGCAACCATTGTCCCCAAAGGCCCCCCACTCCATATTTATACACATTTGTCCTTCATCCCCTTCCAGGACCTCTACATTCTTCATATCTTCCATGTAACAAGCGTTGCTTCCTGTACCTACAAAGATATTTCATACATCAAGTTTTAAAATACACAGGAGGAAACAAAGACATCAACAATAACGTCTCAATTAAAAGTCAACTCAACTTTTAATGTCAACTTACATAAAATGAAAAAGCAAACAATACACCACAGTGCAATGACTGCAAAAGATCATATGCAAATTATTTTTCAAGATGACAAGTTGATTGCATAGATAATGAAGTGGCTGCTAAAAGGAGATTACAATCTAGACTGATTAACTGGTGAGGAAGGTGGATACAGAATGCTATCTGTAGCTAGTACAAACAAAATAGTCTGACATTTATGAAATAGTAAGTGTGACTAACAGAAGTGAGAAACAATTGCAGACATATTAAATATTTAAATTTACAATATGGATAAGCTATATAATGTAAGTACAGCTGGAAGACCAACTTTTTTTTTGGGGGGGGGGGGGAGGGAGAAGAGAGAATTGATTTTTAAAGAGAAATTACCTAAGATTTAAAGACAAAGTAAAAACCTTATAATCATAACATTTAACTGCAGTCTTCCAATAGATTAACATATCCACAAAGTTCAAACTATATATGACAACCCAAGACAAATAATTACTTTATAGACCATCCTGGAGTTATGATGATCAAACTACTTTAGAAGTCATTTGCACATCATCAGGCTTGTAAAGTCATCAGCTAAGGTAAAACATTCAGGGTGATGACTTCATTCTTGTGAAGTAATCTTTAGTCATTCACTGGCTGTTCAGAATGATTAGCAGAGTCATCACATTTAAATATTCCAGCCTGTGGGCACACTGAAAGGGGCAGTCATGTCCAAAAATAACCCCCTCTCATGTTTCAAATAGGGCATGTAATTTTAAACAACGTTCCAAATTTACTTTTATCACCAATTTTGCTTTGTTCTCTTGGTATTCTTAGTTGAAAGCTAAATCTAGGAAGGCTCATATGATAATTTCTAAGCCCTTGAAGGCCGCCTCTTATCACATGCTTTTTAATTTGCTTTTCACAACAGGGGAGAGCTAGTTCATATAAACCACATAGATAACATTGTGATCACGGCCGTGGATTGTGGCAGATACTACACTAATTGGCTAAAATGATAGTCAATAGATAATAGCCATGTGATCAGGGGGCTGTCAGAAGATGCTTAGATACAAGTTAATCACAGAGGTAAAAAGTATATTAATATAACAGTGTTGGTTATGCAAAATTGGGGAATTAGTAATAAAGGGATTATCTAATAAAACAAAAAATTCTGGTGTTGACCTTCCCTTTCAGGATGGCTTTGGATGACTAGTCTGGAGTCAATTACTTCAGCATGACTAGAAAGATCATCCTTTTTGACTAGGGAAGATATTAATACTGTGTTTGCTGCAATTGTTTTTAAGTGGTCAGAAACAACCCACCACTTTCCTTATTTAAATGAGTACTTCTGGCCAGAGTTTGGAGATGACAGAGCTTGCCACTGTCATGTTAAATAAATCTCAATTATTTGTCTTCAGCAGAAAAGATCCAACAACAAACTGCAAATTAGGGAGAGGGACATGGCAAGGTTAGGCTTGTGAAGACTGCCACGTGCTTGAAAATCCAATTTTTGGACAAATAAGAAAAAAAAGAGGAAAAAAGTTGTTTTACTATGCATAATTAAGCATTTTACAAGTGCTTACTACCCTTTAAAACATCAGGATCTATAAATATATTTGATTTATACAAAGCAGCAAGCAACTTCATCAAATTGCTACAGTAAGTACATCTTAAAATGAGCCACAAAGTATTTCAACAAATAAAGTGGAAAAAACTTCTCTGTACCCAACTTATTTTGTGTGTATATAAAATCCTCAAATTAAAGTTATCTAAATTTCTGTTTTTCTATAGAATAGAACAACGTTTAATTCTAACAAAAGTGTTTGTTGCAGTTGTTTTTCAACAGCCAAACTCCACCCACCAAATCCAGGCATAAGTCTGTAGACAACAAGGCTAGTCACTGTCATAATTGTATTATAAACTGAACTGTTTTTAGCTATAGCCAATTAGAAAAAGATATGTAGCAAGGTTGGCCTTGATGACTCAGCAGGATGTATTTCACTTTCTGAGAGTTACAAAGCACATTTTCAGAGCTAAATTACATGAAAAGGGAGCAAAATAAATAATGAAACTACATTGCAAAGTTGTTTTATTGCACATGGCTAAACATTTTATATTAAAGTCTCAATGTGTTTACTGTCCATTTCAGTGAGTTTGTCATAAATGTATATGGTATTCAAATGTGGCTCTTACCTACAATAAGCCCAATTTCACAAGATGGGTCATCATAGCCACAGGACATCATTGTCCCTACAGTATCATTTACAAGGGCAACCACAAACAGATCAGAGTTCTGCAAAATAAAGCCAGTCAGCAATTTCAGAAATAAATTCACACATACACGCATACAGAAACAGAACACTCACATTTTTTCGTACAGCAGCCTCTCTGAGAAGTCTGACTACATCTTCTCCCTCGCATCCTGACGCACTAAAGCCTTTTGTCCAGCTAATGAGAATGCCCTGCAAGAATAGATCAGTCAATACAGAGTTCATAAAATGTTATTATATTAAAACTGATCTCCACTCATTACCTGATCAAGGCTGGTCTGTTTACACGGAAAGGAAAATGTGAATCCCAAAGGAAGCCTTTTTCCTCGAAGATGGGTTTCATTTTGAAAGTCTGTGATGCAGTCCACTATGTGGTCAAATAGCTGGAGAAAAATACTGCATTTAAACCAACACAAAATGTTATGACTTCTAGCCAATTAATCAGAGTTACATACAATTTCCTAAGCCTATAACTGGGATTTCATGCAAAGACTTTCTTCAAACCAAGATTCCCATTAAAGAGGAGACAATGGTGCTAATTCTATAAAATATTCGCCAGTCTAGACATGGTTTTCCATGTCAATACTTGCAGGGACAGAGCCCTTGGAATTCTATTTAAAATAAAAATGAAAAAAGGGGCTGTCCCTGTGAGTGGTGAGATGTCTCCTGTAGAAATAATAGCTCTCCGTTACGTAAAAGTTTGTAATGGAGAAAAAAGTACAGAGGGAGACCCTGGTGTAGTTTTAAATCTTAATATTACGCCTAATATATATCAAATTACACTGTACCTGAAATGCTCTAATTTTTGTATGCATCATTTTTCCTTTCAGAGAAATTAGTGTTCAAAATATTTTGATAAAAGCTCACCAAATTTTAGGTTGCGAGAAAAAAAGAAGATCTGTGTAGTGCAAAAATGTTTACAGAATTACACTGGGATTTGAGAGACAATTTAATAAATAAGCCCACATTCAGCCAATTTTACAAAAAAACAACAATTACACTTTGTATTTTGCACTCATAAGTACGAAATTCTATGTGTTTTTTTTGTACATCCAGTGCACATTTAATTTATTCCTGTGTACTTTACATACAAATGTAATGTTTTTGATAAAATACGATTTTTGATAAACAATTTTGTTAAGTGTTTAATTAATCTTAACAATACAGTTTTCCCCTCAGTATTTATGTAAACTTTAATTATTCATGTTGTATGATGTTTACTTTACAATTTTCATTGTGCACTTTAGCAATATATGCATCTGCTTCCCATACGAAAATGCCATTTATGCCCCTTAGCAAGACACCCTGTTTTCAGGGTAAAAAGTGGCTTTACAGAATTCCACCAGGCAAATAGGACTGACAAACATTCTTAAATAATCTCACCAGCCCAGAGATCTTTTTAGAATCAGGCCCCATGAGACATTTTTTTAAATTGATATACAAGTGGGGAAAAAAAAAACCAAACACATGGTACTTTTACACTGTTGCATGGATATAACAGTGAATAATCCCTACAAAGGGATTAAACACATAGCACTACTAGGCGCTGTACACATCTGGTGAGCCAATAACAAAAGCCGTGTGTAGCCACCAATCACCTTCAAGCTACCAGTATTAAATTGCTGCTGAGGATATACACATAATTTTCAACAAAAAGATACTAAAGCATATTTGTTTACATTTTGACAACTTTCTAATTTGCCTTATCAAACATTCATGCAATTTGTAAACTTTATGGTCTATTTAAAATGTAAGATTACATACCTCTTCTCCAGTTCCTGTTATCACTTCTTCTGACAAAGAGAAAGTTTTGCTCTTTATCTGTACTCCTCCTTCCTCTTTTAGCCCCACGTGTACATACAAAACACGAAAATTGGTGCCACCTAGATCAAGTGCTAGGAAGTCGCCTCTTTCTACAAGACACAAAGTAAGGTTAATAGTTTAATAAAAATACAACACACAACACATTGTGCACTCTCCCTTCTTACCAGTGCCATCAGGTGTAGCCCGCACATAGGTGGGAAGCATCTTCACAGTAGCTTTAGGTTGGGTTTCTTTTCTGAGCCCCATCTCCATCTCAACACACATTCTCTTTTGCACCTCCCTCAGTTTTTCATTGGACAGAATCAGTGGAGCTAGAACTTTGTTTATTAGCTGTCGCTGTGCTGCAAGTCGCTGCGCTACGGCTGTCACTATAGCAGTTCCCTTTCCACTTCCATCCTCAGATACTATAAACTTTATCTGGCATTGTGGAGCCAAAAACTTGAGCGCATAATGTAGACGTTCACTAAATCTGGAAGTTAAGAGAAAAGCATTGCTGACTTTAAAATTGCATCTGTCAGAAGAAGGGCTAGAAATTCATTAGCAAAAATAATCACAAAGACAACTTTATAAATACTGTTCTATGATCTTAAAGGGGTATTAGATTATTTATAGATAGATCTAAAGCAACTAAAGGGGTAGGCAAATTCTGAGAGGTTGGTTTATAGCCTAATATCTCCCCATCCTTGTGCTCTCCAAATGTTATTGGATTCCTGGATATCTAGCGGATTTACAGGACCTCTCCCATGAAACAAGCTCACTTCTATCCATGACCTCCTTATCTCCCACTCTCAACCTTCTGGCTCTTACAGAAACCTGGCTCTCTGCTTCAGACACAGCATCAACTACTGCACTGTCACATGGGGGTCTCCACTTCAGCCACACTCCTAGGTCTGGCAATAGACAAGGAGGTGGTGTTGGTATTTTACTTTCCTCTTGTTGCACCTTTGAACAAATACAGCCCTTCTCTTCCCTCACATTTTCTTCATTTGAAGCACACAATTTGTTTATTTTCTCCCCTTTCTATACGTGTTTCAGTCATATACCGCCCCCCCTGGCTCCTCAACTCAATTTTTAGATAACTTTGTGCCTGACTTCCTTACCTCAGAGACCCCTGCCCCCATTCTTGGCGACTTTAACATCCCTCTGGACAATCCCACTGCCTCCTCGGCAAAACAATTTCTGCAACTCATTTCATCTTTCAGCCTGTCACAATGGACTGACTCTCCCACACAAAGATAGTCTTCTCCCTCGATCTGATTTTCAGCTATCACTGCACAATCTCAAATTTCACAAACTCCCCATTTCCTCTTTCTGACCATCATTGCCTCACTTGCAACATCACTTCCCTCCCTACAACTCCCCCTCACACCAAACTTGATTGAAGCACTAAGTCATTAGATCAGCACCAGCATGCTAGCGCTTTCAAACCTTTCCTCTCTTCCATCCCCTGACCAATCTGCCACTATAACTCCACCCTTACATCGGTCATTGACAATCTGGCCGCACCTACCATAGCTCAAAAACCACACTCATCCTCAGCCCTGGCATACTCCTGACACAGTAAAATACTGCTGAGCGACACCGGAGTTCAGCTGACTTTCTTCACTTCAAGTTCATCGTGAATACCTACTATTCTTCCCTTAATCTTTATAAGCAACAATACTTCTCTAATCTCATCTCTTTCCTCTAACCCAAAACGTCTTTTTTCCATGTTCAATACTCTTCTCTGCCAACCCCCACCTCCTAATACAACTTCTCTCTCAGCTCAAGGATTTTGCAAGCTACTTCAAAAACAAAATTGACTCCATCAGAAATGAAATCAGCTCTCAACATACTACCAATCTCTCGCCCCCTCAAAATCATCCAAAACCCAAATAGCCATAAATTTAGCTCTTTTGTCGATGTTACAGAGGAGGAAGTTTCTGCCTTTATACTGTCCTTCCACCTCACTACCTGTCCCCTCAACCCCATCCCCTCACAGCTACTCCCCTCACACACATTTTCAACCTCTCCATCAGCACTGGTATATTTTCCTCATCTCTAAAACATGTATGGTCACACCTATCCTCAAAAAACCTTCACTCAATCCAGCTACCACCCCATTTCCCTACTCCCTCTTGCATCAAAGCTCCTTGAAAAGCTAGTATATGCACGCCTATCCCATTCACACTATACTCTCTTCTTGACCCACTGCAATCTGGATTCTGTCCCCATCACTCCACAGAGACAGCAATTGTCAAGGTTACCAACAACCTATACTTACAGCAAATTCCAAAGGCCACTTCTCTCTGCTTAGCCTCCTTGATCTGTCTGCAGCCTTTGAAACTGTCGACCAACCCTCTTTTGCTCCAAACCTTCAGCAGCTGCAACACAGCTCTCTCGTGGTTCTCTTCCTATCTAACCGTACCTTTAGTGTAACCTTCTCTGGAGCATCCTCTGCCCAGTTACCACTTTCTGTTGAGGTACCTCAAGGCTCTGTCCTCGGTCCCCCTATCTTTTCAAATCTACATGTCATCATTAGGTTCCTTAGTAAAGTCCCATGGGTTTCAATACCATTTGTATGCCGATTACACCCAAATATACCTCTCTGCACCAGACCTACCTCCTTCATTAGTAACCCGTGTCACTAACTGTCTTTCTCATATCTCATCTTGGATGTCCTCTCACTACCTTAAGCTAAATCTCTCCAAAACTGAACTCCTTATTTTTCTCGCCTTCTTCCAGAATCTCCCCCCCCCGGCAATTTTCTATAACTTGATAATTCCATCATTACCCCTAACCCACATGCCCCATGTCTTGGGGCCACACTTGACTCAGATCTTTCTTTCACTCCTTACAATAAGTCCGTGGCTAAAGCTTGCTGCTTCCATCTTAAAAACATCTCTAAAATTTGACAGTTCCTTACACAAGACACAACTAAGATTTTAATCCAGTCTCTCATCCTTTCCTGCCTTCACAATTGCAACCCTGTCCTCTCTTATCTACCTAGCTCCAGTCTAGGTCCTTTACAATTCATAATTAATGCCTCTGCCAGGCTCATCTTCCTTACATGTTGCTCTTCATCTGCTGCACCTCTCTGCCAATCCCTTCACTGGCTTCCTCTTGGCCTCCAGTATTAGACACAAAATCCTCACTCTGACATACAACGCCCTCAACTGCGCTGCTCCCCCCTATATTTCAGACATGTCTCCAGATACTCTCCCTCACTCTGTTCATGATCTCCTACTCTCCTCCTCTCTTGTTACTTCCTCACATTCCCGTTTACAGGACTTCTCCAGACTGGCTCCCAGATTCTCCCCTAGTTTCAACAGCTTCAAGCGCTCCCTAAAGACTCTACTATTCAGGGATGCATACAACCTACACCAACATTTTCCAACTCCATTGCTTTCCCCTTGAACCCCTTAGAATGTAAGCCTATAAACCCAGCTGTTTGTAGATCGCCTTCATAAGAGCCGACTAGAACAGTGCAACTCTCACCAGGGCCCTCTACCCATCTGATTCCTATAAATGTTATATTGTATATCACCTATGTTTATAGCGCTGCAGAATCTATTGGCGTTCAACAAATGCCTAATAATAATAATAATAATAATAATAATAATAATAATAAATAACTGCCTACTGGTTGTAAGACATTTCAGGAAAATAGTACTTTTTCTGTATCAAGTTAGGGGCAGATATAAACTAAGCTGCTGCACTGATCAAGCTATCTTCTTTGCAGTAGGATGGGCATAGGTTCAAATTCTTCCGTATGCAGTACATCGCCATGGGTTGCAATGGGGGGGGGGAACAAAAAACTGATTTTTCAGCCGAAAACTAAATAAAAAGCTTGCAAAATTAATACTGAGTTTGTTGCAAAGGTTTCTATAGTACACAAAAGTAAACTTTCTCCAACATAGGTGTGTCCGGTCCACGGCGTCATCCTTACTTGTGGGATATTCTCTTCCCCAACAGGAAATGGCAAAGAGCCCAGCAAAGCTGGTCACATGATCCCTCCTAGGCTCCGCCTACCCCAGTCATTCTCTTTGCCGTTGTACAGGCAACATCTCCACGGAGATGGCTTAGAGTTTTTTAGTGTTTAACTGTAGTTTTTATTATTCAATCAAGAGTTTGTTATTTTAAAATAGTGCTGGTATGTACTATTTACTCAGAAACAGAAAAGAGATGAAGATTTCTGTTTGTATGAGGAAAATGATTTTAGCACCGTAACTAAAATCCATGGCTGTTCCACACAGGACTGTTGAGAGCAATTAACTTCAGTTGGGGGAACAGTGTGCAGTCTCTTGCTGCTTGAGGTATGACACATTCTAACAAGACGATGTAATGCTGGAAGCTGTCATTTTTCCCTATGGGATCCGGTAAGCCATTTTTATTACGATGGTAAATAAGGGCTTCACAAGGGCTTATTAAGATTGTAGACTTTTCTGGGCTAAATCGATTCAATTTTAAAACATATTTAGCCTTGAGGAATCATTTTATCTGGGTATATTGATATTATAATATCGGCAGGCACTGTATTAGACACCTTATTTCTCTGGGGCTTTCCCAAAGCATAAGCAGAGCCTCATTTTCGCGCCGGTGTGGCGCACTTGTTTTTGAGAGGCATGGCATGCAGTCGCATGTGAGAGGAGCTCTGATACTTAGAAAAGACTTTCTGAAGGCGTCATTTGGTATCGTATTCCCCTTTGGGTTTGGTTGGGTCTCAGCAAAGCAGATACCAGGGACTGTAAAGGGGTTAAAGTGTTAAAACGGCTCCGGTTCCGTTATTTTAAGGGTTAAAGCTTCCAAATTTGGTGTGCAATACTTTTAAGGCTTTAAGACACTGTGGTGAAAATTTGGTGAATTTTGTACAATTCCTTCATGTTTTTTCGCAATTGCAGTAATAAAGTGTGTTCAGTTTAAAATTTAAAGTGACAGTAACGGTTTTATTTTAAAACGTTTTTTGTACTTTATTATCAAGTTTATGCCTGTTTAACATGTCTGAACTACCAGATAGACTGTGTTCTGAATGTGGGGAAGCCAGAATTCCTGTTCATTTAAATAAATGTGATTTATGTGATAATGACAATGATGCCCAAGATGATTCCTCAGGTGAGGGGAGTAAGCATGGTACTGCATCATTCCCTCCTTCGTCTACACGAGTCTTGCCCACTCAGGAGGCCCCTAGTACATCTAGCGCGCCAATTCTCCTTACTATGCAACAATTAACGGCTGTAATGGATAATTCTGTCAAAAACATTTTAGCCAAAATGAACCCTTGTCAGCGTAAGCGTGGCTGCTCTGTTTTAGTTACTGAAGAGCATGACGACGCTGATATTAATATCTCTGAAGGGCCCCTAACCCAATCTGAGGGGGCCAGGGAGGTTTTGTCTGAGGGAGAAATTACTGATTCAGGGAACATTTCTCAACAGGCTGAACCTGATGTAATTGCATTTAAATTTAAGTTGGAACATCTCCGCATTCTGCTTAAGGAGGTATTATCCACTCTGGATGATTGTGAAAAGTTGGTCATCCCAGAGAAACTATGTAAAATGGACAAGTTCCTAGAGGTGCCGGAGCTCCCAGAAGCTTTTCCTATACCCAAGCGGGTGGCGGACATTGTTAATAAAGAATGGGAAAGGCCCGGTATTCCTTTCGTCCCTCCCCCCATATTTAAAAAATTGTTTCCTATGGTCGACCCCAGAAAGGACTTATGGCAGACAGTCCCCAAGGTCGAGGGAGCGGTTTCTACTTTAAACAAACGCACCACTATACCCATAGAGGATAGTTGTGCTTTCAAAGATCCTATGGATAAAAAATTAGAAGGTTTGCTTAAAAAGATGTTTGTTCAGCAGGGTTACCTTCTACAACCAATTTCATGCATTGTCCCTGTCACTACAGCCGCATGTTTCTGGTTTGATGAGCTGATAAAGGCGCTCGATAGTGATTCTCCTCCTTATGAGGAGATTATGGACAGAATCAATGCTCTCAAATTGGCTAATTCTTTCACCCTAGACGCCACTTTGCAATTGGCTAGGTTAGCGGCTAAGAATTCTGGGTTTGCTATTGTGGCGCGCAGAGCGCTTTGGTTGAAATCTTGGTCGGCTGATGCGTCTTCCAAGAACAAGCTACTAAACATTCCTTTCAAGGGGAAAACGCTGTTTGGCCCTGACTTGAAAGAGATTATCTCGGATATCACTGGGGGTAAGGGCCACGCCCTTCCTCAGGATCGGCCTTTCAAGGCGAAAAATAGACCTAATTTTCGTCCCTTTCGTAAAAACGGACCAGCCCAAAGTGCTACGTCCTCTAAGCAAGAGGGTAATACTTCTCAAGCCAAGCCAGCTTGGAGACCAATGCAAGGCTGGAACAAGGGAAAGCAGGCCAAGAAGCCTGCCACTGCTACCAAGACAGCATGAAATATTGGCCCCCGATCCGGGACCGGATCTGGTGGGGGGCAGACTCTCTCTCTTCGCTCAGGCTTGGGCAAGAGATGTTCTGGATCCTTGGGCGCTAGAAATAGTCTCCCAGGGTTATCTTCTGGAATTCAAGGGACTTCCCCCAAGGGGGAGGTTCCACAGGTCTCAGTTGTCTTCAGACCACATAAAAAGACAGGCGTTCTTACATTGTGTAGAAGACCTGTTAAAAATGGGAGTGATTCATCCTGTTCCATTAAGAGAACAAGGGATGGGGTTCTACTCCAATCTGTTCATAGTTCCCAAAAAAGAGGGAACGTTCAGACCAATCTTAGATCTCAAGATCTTAAACAAGTTTCTCAAGGTTCCATCTTTCAAGATGGAAACCATTCGAACTATTCTTCCTTCCATCCAGGAGGGTCAATTCATGACCACGGTGGATTTAAAGGATGCGTATCTACATATTCCTATCCACAAGGAACATCATCGGTTCCTAAGGTTCGCATTCCTGGACAAACATTACCAGTTCGTGGCGCTTCCTTTCGGATTAGCCACTGCTCCAAGGATTTTCACAAAGGTACTAGGGTCCCTTCTAGCGGTGCTAAGACCAAGGGGCATTGCAGTAGTACCTTACCTGGACGACATTCTGATTCAAGCGTCGTCCCTTCCTCAAGCAAAGGCTCACACGGACATTGTCCTGGCCTTTCTCAGATCTCACGGCTGGAAAGTGAACGTGGAAAAGAGTTCTCTATCCCCGTCAACAAGGGTTCCCTTCTTGGGAACAATTATAGACTCCTTAGAAATGAGGATCTTTCTAACAGAGGCCAGAAAAACAAAACTTCTAGACTCTTGTCGGATACTTCATTCCGTTCCTCTTCCTTCCATAGCTCAGTGCATGGAAGTGATCGGGTTGATGGTAGCGGCGATGGACATAGTTCCTTTTGCGCGCATTCATCTAAGACCATTACAACTGTGCATGCTCAGTCAGTGGAATGGGGACTATACAGACTTGTCTCCGAAGATACAAGTAAATCAGAGGACCAGAGACTCACTCCGTTGGTGGCTGTCCCTGGACAATCTGTCTCAAGGGATGACGTTCCGCAGACCAGAGTGGGTCATTGTCACGACCGACGCCAGTCTGATGGGCTGGGGCGCGGTCTGGGGATCCCTGAAAGCTCAGGGTCTTTGGTCTCGGGAAGAATCTCTTCTACCGATAAATATTCTGGAACTGAGAGCGATATTCAATGCTCTCAAGGCCTGGCCTCGGCTAGCGAGGACCAAGTTCATACGGTTTCAATCAGACAACATGACAACTGTTGCGTACATCAACCATCAGGGGGGAACAAGGAGTTCCCTAGCGATGGAAGAAGTGACCAAAATCATTCTATGGGCGGAGTCTAACTCCTGCCACCTGTCTGCTATCCACATCCCAGGAGTGGAAAATTGGGAAGCGGATTTTCTGAGTCGTCAGACATTGCATCCGGGGGAGTGGGAACTCCATCCGGAAATCTTTGCCCAAGTCACTCACCTGTGGGGCATTCCAGACATGGATCTGATGGCCTCTCGTCAGAACTTCAAAGTTCCTTGCTACGGGGCCAGATCCAGGGATCCCAAGGCGGCTCTAGTGGATGCACTAGTAGCACCTTGGACCTTCAAACTAGCTTATGTGTTCCCGCCATTTCCTCTCATCCCCAGGCTGGTAGCCAGGATCAATCAGGAGAGGGCGTCGGTGATCTTGATAGCTCCTGCGTGGCCACGCAGGACTTGGTATGCAGATCTGGTGAATATGTCATCGGCTCCACCTTGGAAGCTACCTTTGAGACGAGACCTTCTTGTTCAGGGTCCGTTCGAACATCCGAATCTGGTTTCACTCCAGCTGACTGCTTGGAGATTGAACGCTTGATTTTATCGAAGCGAGGATTCTCAGATTCTGTTATCGATACTCTTGTTCAGGCCAGAAAGCCTGTAACTAGAAAGATTTACCACAAAATTTGGAAAAAATATATCTGTTGGTGTGAATCTAAAGGATTCCCTTGGGACAAGGTTAAGATTCCTAGGATTCTATCCTTCCTTCAAGAAGGATTGGAAAAAGGATTATCTGCAAGTTCCCTGAAGGGACAGATTTCTGCCTTGTCGGTATTACTTCACAAAAAGCTGGCAGCTGTGCCAGATGTTCAAGCCTTTGTTCAGGCTCTGGTTAGAATCAAGCCTGTTTACAAACCTTTGACTCCTCCTTGGAGTCTCAATTTAGTTCTTTCAGTTCTTCAGGGGGTTCCGTTTGAACCCTTACATTCCGTTGATATTAAGTTATTATCTTGGAAAGTTTTGTTTTTAGTTGCGATTTCTTCTGCTAGAAGAGTCTCAGAATTATCTGCTCTGCAGTGTTCTCCTCCTTATCTGGTGTTCCATGCAGATAAGGTGGTTTTACGTACTAAACCTGGTTTTCTTCCAAAAGTTGTTTCTAACAAAAACATTAACCAGGAGATTATCGTACCTTCTCTGTGTCCAAAACCAGTTTCAAAGAAGGAACGTTTGTTGCACAATTTGGATGTTGTTCGCGCTCTAAAATTCTATTTAGATGCTACAAAGGATTTTAGACAAACATCTTCCTTGTTTGTTGTTTATTCAGGTAAAAGGAGAGGTCAAAAAGCAACTTCTACCTCTCTCTCTTTTTGGATTAAAAGCATCATCAGATTGGCTTACGAGACTGCCGGACGGCAGCCTCCCGAAAGAATCACAGCTCATTCCACTAGGGCTGTGGCTTCCACATGGGCCTTCAAGAACGAGGCTTCTGTTGATCAGATATGTAGGGCAGCGACTTGGTCTTCACTGCACACTTTTACCAAATTTTACAAGTTTGATACTTTTGCTTCTTCTGAGGCTATTTTTGGGAGAAAGGTTTTGCAAGCCGTGGTGCCTTCCATTTAGGTGACCTGATTTGCTCCCTCCCTTCATCCGTGTCCTAAAGCTTTGGTATTGGTTCCCACAAGTAAGGATGACGCCGTGGACCGGACACACCTATGTTGGAGAAAACAGAATTTATGTTTACCTGATAAATTACTTTCTCCAACGGTGTGTCCGGTCCACGGCCCGCCCTGGTTTTTTAATCAGGTCTGATAATTTATTTTCTTTAACTACAGTCACCACGGTACCATATGGTTTCTCCTATGCAAATATTCCTCCTTAACGTCGGTCGAATGACTGGGGTAGGCGGAGCCTAGGAGGGATCATGTGACCAGCTTTGCTGGGCTCTTTGCCATTTCCTGTTGGGGAAGAGAATATCCCACAAGTAAGGATGACGCCGTGGACCGGACACACCGTTGGAGAAAGTAATTTATCAGGTAAACATAAATTCTGTTTTTTATAGGGAATTAAATTTTGAATTTACTATATTTTTAATAAAAATAAAACTAGGACTCTCCAGATCTTGTAGATCATGAACCTAATACAACATGAGTTATTACTTGCATTCAGTGGCGTATTTAGGTTTCGTGCTGCCCTAGGCATTAAAAATTCTGCTCCCCCCCCTCACTCTCAGGTTGTAACGTGTTCTTTTGTTTTCATGGTATTTCAAGAGTATTTGCCTAGCCCAAAATATGTCCCCGCTTTCATTTAATCAGTTTAGAAACAAAAATGCAGAATACCCAATGAGGTAATTCTAATTAAAAGTATCAACTTACTTAGGATGCAACTTATATACAGATCCATCCACTCCCACTGTCACACAACTGTGATTGTCATGGCGGTTGCGTTGAATGCGGGTGACAACTGCAGCTATCCCAGCAGCACAAAGGTTAGCAGATCTTGTGGATACAGTGCTGCACACACGCTGTACTTGTATACAGTCTTGCTCACTTGGTTTGAGCCCCAAGAGTGTCAAGATCTGCTTAGCTGCAGCAAGACCAGAATGATCACTGCTCAGGAAAGACAAATAGAACATTAGACAGGAGTTGAACAGCTCACAAGGAGCAAAAAAAATAAAAAAAAAATAAAAATATTTATATATATATATATTATTCAGGATACTCACTCCTCAATTGCTGACACGTGCTTTGTTGCAAAACTTCCCTTCGTAAGCAGCGCTGAAGTTTTGGCTCCACCAAAAAGAAGCCCTTGACTGGCTAGTCTTACCAGTACAAGACGCACAATTTCTCCCAAATACATTCCACTGATCATTTTATCAAAACTGCGCAGGAAAGGTGAGAATACATTAAAAAGGATGTTTTTTTTTTTTTTTTGCTTGTTTAGTTTTTTTAATATCAAAATGGAGTCTGTATCAAAATGTAAAAATCTACCCTAAAGGTATGAACTTAGGGCTCAATGTATAAAGCAGAATAAGCTGCTTTGAGCCCTTCAGTAATGTTCAGATATATTATTGTTTTAATTATATAAGTTGTTTAAATATTGAAGTGTAAATATTTAGTGTCCATAAAGCAATGGATGCTGCCATGTTGTAACCTAGGTTTCATTCTCTGCTGGGGACAGTTATAAATGGGTCACTCAAGTGCACAATCAATAACTTGGCATATTATTCTTATTATATAGCGCCATGATCATTTATGCTAAATTAGTAAAAGCAATGGTGCTGCATAACTTAAACTGAATCCGTCACAGGACAAATTAATAAAGACCTTTTATTTCAAAATAAATTCCCACATGCACCTTCCAGAAACAAAACAATTCAAAGGGAGATAAAAATAAAATAACGCAACATTACTCACCATTGTTTCCCAGGAGCAAATGAATTTTGATCCACCTGATGATCATAATCTGTCTGAAAGGGTCTTAATTCTCCATCATCTCCCAGTGCTCCCCACTCCATGTTCACACACATTTTTCCTTCATCACCTTCCACGGTTTCTACATTTCCCATCTCCTCCATGTAACAGGCATTAGTGCCAGTGCCTGCAGAAATTACAGTTAGATTACTAATAAAATCTCAGCCCATCGCCTCCAGATTTGTCAAAAAAGATGCTTACCTACAATAAAGCCAACTTCACAGCTATGATCATGGTATCCACAACTCATCATTGTTCCCACCGTGTCATTGACAATAGCAATCACATCAACATTACAATCCTGTAAGAAAAACAAAGCAACTGTAGAGGTACAGCTACCACTCTAGGGCTTAATGGGGTCAAGCTCTATGTTCAGAGGAAATTACCTAAAATAACCCCTCTCCCTCTATGATGTTTTATGCGGGTTATAAATAAAAGTTACATTTTAATTCCACAGCGCCATGTGTGCCACTGCTTGTTTGAACGGCTAGTTTCAATGTGGGCACATGTAATCTGATTCACATTTTATTTCTGTGTTAATTGTAAAAAAATAATTTAAAAAAAAAAAAAAAAATGATATGTATCAAATTCACTTTTTTTTTTGGGGGGGGGCCTTTCTTAGATTCTTGCCCCTGTGGTTTCTAGGTACGCCTCTGGCCCCTCACTCTTTATACCAGAACGATAACTGATGTCTGCAGCAGCTACTTTGTGTTTTGAATCTAAAATAATCCTCCATCACTGAAAGATCAGTAAAAAAAAAAAAAAAAAGGAAGAATTTGCTATACTTCTCTAAGGGGTGTTCCCTGCATTTCTGTATGTGACGAGCCCAGTACCCCAAGTCAGGGTAGCCTGTGCTTTAACCAGCGTGATGGAATTTTGTGCATTATACAAATAATCCCCAAAGTTTTTCCACCATGACATAGGATAATGAGAATTTTAAATGAATAAAATCAAATTTCCACTTCCAACACTCACATCTCGCCTATGAATGGCATCACGCAATAGTTGCACCACATCTTCTCCTTCTACACCTGAACAATGGAATCCTTTAGTCCATGAGATTAATACGCTCTGCAGAGACCAGAAGTATAGCAGTTAAACACCGTTGATTAAGACTATGCACAATTCCAGATCTAGAATATTTTCTAAACAATTATACCTAAAATAAGAACAAACAATTGTGATTCTAATCAACACTGCTGAAAAAAAGAACCGTAATAGCAACTGCATAAAGATGAAAGGGAGTAGTTTATTTTTGGACAAATCCCTTCTATACTGTGAATTTAAAGTATCCTATGGATGTATATACACACACACACGATTGATGACCGATAAAATTATATTAATGTGTGACATCACTGGCACCATCAGAATATGCTCATGGTCTCCAGGTGTAGTAAAAGTTATCAAACGTAAAAGCATTGCCACAGAAATGCTTCTTTTCACATTCACTTCTGAACTTTTATGTCCCTTTTAACTTGCAAAATAGCCTTATTCCTTAAAAGGACCAACTCTTGCTACTAAGTTAAAAACCTAGGTAAACAATGCTATGCCCATAAATTCTTACATATAGATAAGCCAGATTTAATTGTTATGGTTGGTTTCTCTCCAGCTGCTGATTGGCAGATCCACAATGTGCCAATAAAATGGGACATACATACATACATAATAACTCATTGTGTAGTTCATTAACAAATCTAGACAGGCCCAGAGGCTTGTTTTCCCACAGAAAACCTCTGAATTACATTGTTTCCAATGCAGCAAAGGATTCTGGGTAAGATATGCAAATTAAGTACACAATGACACACTTTTTTACTTCAGTCTGCTTTTCAGCAGGTTCCCTTTACGCCAAAGTATCGCTGTTCACACAGCTTATACAATGAGTTATTTTTTCTATATTTTGTGCGTAGTGGAGGATTTTAAACTCACCTTTTATCTCCCCCTAATTTAAAATGTTGATTGATATAGATATATAGATATATCTCACTATTAAAGAAAAAACAGTAACTCTTACTCCAGCACAATGGAATCTCACAATATTAACCCTAAAGACTTTAAGATCTGACCCCAAAATATATTGGAACAGACACATAGCAATTGCAATTTGGTTGAAATTTATAATAATTCATAACACAAAGTTATATACATGTATTGTGTGGCAACAATAAAGACAATCCAGATATTCCCCCGTAAGTATAAAAGTCAATTGGTATTAACCCTTTTTAGAGGCCTCTATTGTAGGGTGTATAAACATGAATTCCCTGGCTATTATTCACAGCCAAAAAAGAGTTACACCTTCATTTGGTCTCCAAAGAAATATAAACGTGATGCACTGAAAAGCATGAATATATTCACTTGATTGCAGAATGTATAACGCTGAACCAGGACAGCGATTCTAACAATCCCAATTGCACTTAATAAAATGTCACCTAAGATCGACTTAGGGATAAGTTACATTGATAAGGCAACTAAATAAGCTTGATTGCAGAGATATTCTGAGCATCTAGGATTAGGACCAGAACAGCGTAAACAGCATTCATATACACATTGTGTTCGTTTGCCTAGTGCTTCCCTCAATCAGCATTTTTCAGCGTACTGACATAAAAAGTTCCTTATGTTACCTTGTCATTTCTTCGGCATTGTTTGTAGAGAGTAGAGGCACTTAGTGGTGTGTACCACGCCTACCTTCTTAGTGCATCACGTAACTTGGGTATGCCCGTAAGGCTTGTTGCAACAAGGGAATTTCCAGCGGCGGCGGGGATCAGTTGTTCCCCCGCCGATTAGCAAACAGCTACGTGCGTTTCACCCACAGTTCAACGGGCTTCTTCCGGCTGAGTTGTAATCCATTGCGGGGTTCTGACGATTTTAAACCTTCCTGAAAACTCCTTCTCCTTCATTTTCTTCCCAGGTGTGAAATAGTGGGATTTGACAAATGTATATACTTTGTTGCCACAAACATTTTATACTGCTTATGAACAATAATATTTACAATCTAACAAAAAGATTTGAACATAACGGTTACTTGTTACACACTAGTATCTTATTCAATCTACATCAAAAGGATTTTTGTTTGTTTGCATGATTATTTGCATTTAGAAAAAGAAGAAAGACGAACTACTTTCATTTAAAGGGACAGATCATAAATAGCTTCTCATATTCTAAATTTTAACAAGAGGATTCTTAATTTTTGATGAAATTTCCCTACGCTTTTATTCAGATATATAAAACAATTTTTCGTATCTTTAATTGTGAAGGAATGAAAAAAGGGATTTTTTACACACGATTTAAAGGGACAGATATAAATCATGTGTTAGATTTATTGTATGCATATTACATGTCCAATACCTTTTTGTGCTTTTAATTTTCTGCACATCTTTTTATTATTAGTCATACAACAAAATTTGTTTAAAACCTAAAATGGAATTTAAGAATCAGTAATTATTTATGACATGATTGGAATCTTGTTGAAAGATGAACTTGTTCTATTGCTGTCAAGTATAATCAAAGACCTAGACGTGCATCAGGGTTCCAATCATTTTTAACAAATTTTTGTTAGAGAAAGGGAGCATAATTAATTTCCTCATTCATTCCTGAGGGCTTTAAGGATTTAAGGTTAAAAATCCATTTACACTCTAATTGTAGGAGTTTTTTTTATCCAAGTCTCCTCACCTACCTTTCATATCAACAGCTTCCAAGCCTCTGAATCTTAATAAGTTTTTATTGCTTTGATGACAATCTAAATACACTGCACTGGTTTTAATATTTACATTTTTTTATATCCCTTTTGTGCTCCTTGATACGTTCACGTAACTCCCTATAAGTTTTGCCTATAATACATTGGGCATTTGCAGAATACCATGTATATGATTCCCTCACTACCACAAGAGATATGTCCTTTTACCTTATGCATTTTGCCATCTTTATCTAGAAATTTATTGTCTGTTTCCATAATCTGACAGAACAATGACTGCATTTATAATTCCCATCTCTTGTTCTCCATTTCTCTAGCCATGTTGTTTTCACTCTGTGGCTGAAGTGGCTTCGTACTAATGTATCCTTTAAATTGTTTGCCTTTTTTGCTGTTATGGAGGGTTTGTCTCCTATAATTTCAATTAGTGATGGTTCTGCTTGTAGAATGTGCCAATGTTTTTCAAGGATTTTCCTAATTTCTTTCCATTTATTATTATAGTTTGTAATAAATCTGACTGGAGATAAATTTTCTAGGGTTCTTATCTTTTTTATATAGAAGATCGTCTCTTGTTTTTAGTTTAGATTTATTATAAGCTTTTTTTAGGGTTTTGTTTGGATATCCTCTTTCTCTAAATTTGTCTTTTAGATCCCTGGCTTCTAATTCAAATTGGTGTACATCCGAACAATTTCTTTTGAGCCTTAGATATTGGCCATATGGTATATTGTTAATTAGATTTTGCGGATGATGACTATCATATTCCAACAATACCCTGCAATGGAGTTTTCAGGCAGGTTTAAAATTGTCAGAACCCTGCAATGGACAACTTACAACTCAGCGGGAAGAAGCCCGTTGAACTGTGGGTGAAACGCGCATAGCCGTTTGCTAATTGGCGGGGGAACAACTGATCCCCGCCGCCGCTGGAAAAAGTTACGTGAGGCACTAAGAAGGTAGGCGTGGTACACACCACTAAGTGCCTCTACTCTCTACAAACAATGCCGAAGAAATGACAAGGTAACATAAGGAACTTTTTATGTCAGTACGCTGAAAAATGCTGATTGAAGGAAGCACTAGGCAAACGAACACAATGTGTATATGAATGCTGTTTACGCTGTTCTGGTCCTAATCCTAGATGCTCAGAATATCTCTGCAATCAAGCTTATTTAGTTGCCTTATCAATGTAACTTATGCCTAAGTCGATCTTAGGTGACATTTTATTAAGTGCAATTGGGATTGTTAGAATCGCTGTCCTGGTTCAGCGTTATACATTCTGCAATCAAGTGAATATATTCATGCTTTTCAGTGCATCACGTTTATATTTCTTTGGAGACCAAATGAAGGTGTAACTCTTTTTTGGCTGTGAATAATAGCCAGGGAATTCATGTTTATACACCCTACAATAGAGGCCTCTAAAAAGGGTTAATACCAATTGACTTTTACACTTACAGGGGAATATCTGGATTGTCTTTATTGTTGCCACACAATACATGTATATAACTTTGTGTTATGAATTATTATAAATTTCAACCAAATTGCAATTGCTATGTGTCTGTTCCAATATATTTTGGGGTTAGATCTTAATGTCTTTAGGGTTAATATTGTGAGATTCCATTGTGCTGGACTAAGAGTTACTGTTTTTTCTTTAATAGTGATAATTAATTATTAACTCTCCATGCACAAGTGGGAGGTTATCTATTGGGGGTTTAACCCCACATCCCTTACACTTTTATGGTTCACTTAATTAAGGATTGTAGTGCTGATATATATATATATATATATATATATATATACACACACACATACAGATAATACATTAATCTGTAAGGGGGCACTCTTGTCTACAGTAAAGTCCAAACAAAGTGTATAAAGCATAATGTACAAAATTAAAATACAAGGAGTAATAAGTTGTATAAAGAGTTAAGGGAACAAGCCCAGACCGCTCCACAGTCTGGCCAGACTTTCATAACTATTTCTGCAAGAACAACAAGTATACACCAGGGCACCACATGGCATGATATCTTCCTACTAGCACAAGTATAAAATATATAAGGCTAATGCACAAGATGATTGCACCTCAAGGTGCCATATTTACAGGATAGGACTTCTCAGACACCTAGCTCTACTGTTCACTCTTGTCTCCCACAGCTCTCAAATAATTGTTACAATCTCACTGATACCTTTCAGGGCTGCTCCAGTTATTTCAGTTTCCTCAACAGCATATGTACGGAATTCTAAGAGAGAAATAAGCCTCCACTCTTATATGGTGTTAGTTTCTTCCCTGCTTTTTTTCCTGTTCAGAGGAATGTCTGTCTTAGATTTCCGTACATATGCTGGGGAAGAAACTGCAATAACTGGAGAAGCCTTGGAAAGAATCAGCGAGATTGTAACAATTCTGTGAGAGCGGTGGGAGACCAGAGTGAACAGTTGAGCTAGGTGTCTGAGAAGTCCTAGCCTGTGAGTACGACACCTGGAGGTGCCATCATCTTGTGAGTGAGCCTTTTATATCTAAAACAGCACATGGCACTAGCTTGGCATGTCACATGACACCGACACGGTCTGGCACAGTTTTTAAAAAAAATATAAGCAGAGTACTTTTGACTGTGACAGTATTAGGACTGAATGTGTGTGTTCCCCATGTCACATCAGCAGTCTGGTATGAACCATAAAAAAAAAAAATTTTTTTTTTTTTTTTTAGGACTCTTGGGCCCCTCAACAGAGACTGGGCCCAGGGCAACTGCCCCTTTTGCCCTGTGTTAAAGACGATCCTGGATATCATGCCATGTGGCACCCTGGTATATTTGTTGTTACTCCCCTACATATGTATGTTTTTATGGTACATATGTGTTTATGATTATGTCCCTTTAAACAACAAAGTCAGCAATAATTTGCTCAAACTTACTAATACCATCCCATCCCCAGGTTGGGTACATATACACTCTAGTATGGCCACAAAATAGAATATCTGGCACATCCTCTGCCTAAAATAATAAAGGAGACTAACAAAAGTTAAACAAAATGCAGTGAAGATAGAGAGGGATTTAACTGTTGAGTACAACTACAGTAGGATGGTCACTACTCACCATACTATTTATCCTCTACCTGCTGCTCTCTAAAGCCGTTCTCTTTTAACCCATTACAAAAGGCAGATGGGTAAAGCTCTGCATCTTTATACTGGGTGCAGCCATCTTATGTAGAAGTTTTGACAGCTGTACCTTGCATATGAGAAAGAAGAGTTACATTTTTTACATGGTTGTGTGAGATATAGATATATATATATATATATATATATATATATATATATATATATATATATATATTTATTTGTTAGCAGGGATGTGCACTCTCACTTATTTGCAACTGCCAGGGTGCTAGTGGAATTAGGTATACAGCAACAAAAGAAACTTGCACTCACTGGACTTTTATAAAAATTTTTACTTGGCAAAAATAATTAGTGACGTTTCGAGGACAGTGTGTCCCCTTCCTCAGACAGTGATTGCATCAAACAATGGTGAATTTATACATTCAAACAAACAACCCCTCCCCCCAATTAGCACAAAAAAACGCCAAAACTTGTTGTCATGGTGACCTATGAGTCACAAAATAAACACCATAGTGTTAATCTAATAATTAGAGTGTAATATGAGCCATCATGGCTCTTAGACCACTTGTGACAGTGCAGAAATTAACAATAAAAAAACTTGTGGTAGAACTGGACCCTAATGCGGAGCATACATATCACAGCTAAAAAGAAAAGCCTCAAATGCACTTAATAAATAAATACTGCTTATTGCCAACAGACTATCACACCGAGCGTGCATTAAATTAGGCTAGAAGGGACAGATGCCAACATACCAGACATGAGATTGTTAATTCACCATTGTTTGATGCAATCACTGTCTGAGGAAAGGGACACACTGTCCTCGAAACGTCACTAATTATTTTTGCCAAGTAAAAATTTTGATAAAAGTCCAGTGAGTGCAAGTTTCTTTTGTTGAGATAGATAGATATATATATATATATATATAACAAATATAAAAAAAACACACTTAGGAATAATAAAGAAATCAAGCAATTGCAAAAATGAAGAGCTTCCTCGTATTGTGCACAACTTCTGTCACAGGGTACAAGAATTCTTAAATTCCAAGATGGTGGCACCCAGTGTAAAGATGCATAAGACTTAATTTACCAGAACTATTGAAAGGTTAAAAAAAGTGAATAGCTTGAGATGCAGGAAGAGGAGGTAAATAGCATGGTAACAACCATGCTACTGAGGTTGTACAAAGCAGTTTAATGTATCAACCTACTTTTAAAATGTCTAGAGGAATACATAGGATAGCGAAATGTAAAAAAAAATATTACAAAAATTAGTCGTTTGTTGTACCTTGTCCAATTGACTCTGCACACAAGGGAATGAAAAGGTGAAGCCAAGTGGTAAGGCTTTTTGCTGAAGATGTCGCTGGCGAAGAAAACGCCCAAGGCACTCAGCCACATGGTCAAATAGCTGCAAAAGGCAAAGTGCAAGAAACTCTTATAAAATAATTGGTTACAACTCAACTTTTATACCATGTATAATATTTACTATCATTATGAAACACAAAAAGTTTTAATATTCTTACTTAAGAATTATTAACTGCCACACTCACTAAGCAAGGCCCATCTAGAGTTCATACAACCTTGGCACATTGTGAGATACTCACTAGACATGCTACACAAAAAGCTTTGAAATCAGAATCTTTTTACTAGCAGTCACCTGTCGTCCTGTACCAGTCATGATGTCCTCAGGAATAGCATAAATTTCACTCTCCATTTCCACTGGACGATCTTTGTCAAGTTTCACCTGAAGGACACGAAATTTGGCTCCACCAAGGTCCAACACCAAGAAATGGCCTCTCTCTGTAGACAAAAACACAATTGTAACCAAAACAAGAACCTGCCTAAGATAATTCAGGCTAATTTATATTCTCATAAGGCACTGTAGAAAAACATATAAATAGAACTGTTGATCAATCCTATTCCTCACAAGCATGGGTGATAATTAAAAGGAATATTCTAAGAAAAATATTTTTTTCATTACATTTTACTTTGGCAGTACAAAATTTACTATTAAAATCTCTGAATTTTATAGTTAATTCATTTGATAAGCTTTCTAAAGCATTGTAATCAGTCCCATAGCAGGACAGCTAGCTTGCTCCTGCGCTGCTCCAAATGAGCATAAAGCAGGGAAGTCAATCAGGAGTGGCACCTATCTGTCTGCTCCATTCCCTATACTCATGTGAGGAGGAGAGAGCTGTGTGTGACAAATATCAGCTGAGGTTAAACACATGGGTCATGATTATCTAGAGAGGTCTGGGCTTGCATGATTCTCTAAATCTTGCCAGTACTTTGAAGCCCCTGTAAGAATTTTCTTAAAGAGTCATAAAACCCCAAAACTATTTCATGATACAGATAGAGCATACACAATTTTAGTTTACTTGTTATCTAATTTGCTTTGTTCTTTGTTAAAAATTATACCCAGGTAGACTCAGGACCGACCTGGGAGCTAGTTGCCGATTGTTGGCTGTGGCTTAGAGATGTGCTCAGCTATCTCCCAGTAGTGCATTACTGCTCCTTTAATAAAAGAGAGAATAAAGCAAAATTCATAATAGAAGTACATTTTAAAGTTGTTTAAAAATTGTATGCTGTATCTGAATCATAAAAGGAAAATACTGGGTTGCATGACCCTTTGAAGGGACATGAGACATTTTTTTCTCTGATTGATAGAAAATCTAAATTTTAAACCACTTTCCAATTTACCTCTTATCTGATTTGCTTCATTTTCTTAGTATTCTTTGTTGAAGAAACAGCTATACATACGGGTGAACCAACAATATGTGCAGCCACCAATCAACAGCTCCTGAGCCTACCTAGGTGTGCTTTTTAGCAAAGGATAAGAGATTGGAATAGAATAGATAATCCTAGTAAATTGGAAAGTTGTTTAAAAATGAATTTGCTCTCTAAATCTTGAAAGAAATAATACATTTTTTCATCTCCCTTTAAGGAATTGTTTTACCTTGAGAATAGTGTGTCTTATACAAGGGTGTTCCCAGATTTAAGTATGTGAAGAAGATGCATATATTACAATAGGGCCCACAAACAAATATTGTGCATGCGTATAGCCATTTGGCAGCATTGTTTACAACAAAGTTTATAGCAATGGTATACATAGTTGCCATAGAAAGAAACGTGCATGCTCCTGAGCCCCTATTAGCCTACCTTGGTTTAGTTTTCAACAAAGGATACCAAGAGACCAAAGCAAATTTGATAAAGTAAATTGGAAATGCGTTTAACAGTTCATAATTCACACAAAGCATGTAAGGTTAATTTGAACTTTGCAGTCTCTTAAAATCACATTAAAATCAAAACTTGACAAATTATATTTTATGGAACAAAAAAAAACAAAAAAAGTTATTGCACACAGCAGAAATTGTAAGAAAACTACACTGCAGATGCAAAAACCATAGTGAAATTCATACTTATAAAGTACAAAATAGTGTGCCTTATTGTAAAAGAAGATTTTCTTCCTCCGTTAGTGCTCTGTACAGGCTTGCTCCGTGGGTGTAGCTAAAAATTCTCTGCAAGGTCTTATCTTGCAAGCAGAAAGGTGGCAAGATTGTGGCAACATATGTAAAACACTTATTACTGGTAGTAAAATGCATATGAAAAACAGGCGATTGTAAGATACTATAGGCTGAAGACAGGATCCTTAGATTCATATAGACTGCAGTTTTTCATTTTAAAATGCACCCCCTGCATAATATATATATACACACACACCAGAGGGTATAAGATAAATCAGGCCCATATAGTAAGAGAAGGGAATTGTCCCTTTAAGAGTTTTTTTTACTGCCAGGGAACTGTTAAGAGTATTTGGGGATTGTGATATTCTGCTCTAACATGCAAATCCCATCTCCTAAAAGAGATATGGAGTTGTAACATTATTTAGTAAACCGGGTAGAAAACAAAATGTAAAACAAACATGCTAAAAAAAAAAAAAAATCCAAAGCTTTTAAAATATAAAACAGATGATAAACAAGAAAACACTCTTACTGAGAGACAAAACCGCTTAAAAAGGGACATTCCAGCCAAAATAGTAATTCACATGGATGCATTTTTATTTTGAATAAAAACATTTTTGCAATATACCTACATTAACAAAAATGCTTCTACTTAAAGCTATAACTGTTTTAAATGTATATTTAAATATGCTCCATGCTCCAGCATTTTAAACAGCACTTGCTCAGAGAGCCTAAAGGTGCTTGTTCCATCTGGTAATGACTCAATTTGTTCATTTCTGACATGATAAAAGCCCCACTAGTGCTCTGAGCAGCTGCAGTATTTAAAATGCCTGTGAACTGAGAATATCTAGCTATGCTTCACATGCAGAGAAAAATGCTAACACTAACAAAGTGATTAAAGGGACACTGTACCCAAAAATTTTATTTTGTGATTCAGATTGAGCATGAAATTTTAAGCAACTTTCTAATTCACTCCTATTATCAAATTTTCTTCATTCTCTTGGTATCTTTATTTGAAATGCAAGAATGTAAGTTTAGATGCCGTCCCATTTTTGGTGAACAACCTGGGTTGTCCTTGCTGATTGGTGGATAAATTCATCCACCAATAAAAAAAGTGCTGTCCAGAGTACTGAAACCAAAAAAAAGCTTAGATGCCTTCTTTTTCAAATAATGATAGCAAGAGAACGAAGAAAAATTGATAATAGGAGTAAATTAGAAAGTTGCATGCTCTTTCTGAATTACAAAAGAAAAAATTTGGGTTCAGTGTCCCTTTAATAAAAGCATTTTTGACAATTCTTGTATATTGCCAATGTTTCTATTCAAAGATGTATTTCATCTATGCAAATTTAAAGTTTGAATGTAATGTCTCTGCCTACCATGACCCTTCTTTTCTGTAGGGCTTACAACATTTTAACAGAAAATGTGTAAAAATCTGATATCAGTTCACTATCTGTCTTTCTCAATTGATATGAAGCTTGTTAGTCTATGATCATGTTTACACAGGTGTATTTATACAGAATGGAACTGATGGGGTTAAAGTGTCTACATCAGAAAAACTGTTCCGATGTAGACAAATTGAAATCACGCGATTGTGTGCACGATCGCAAGATTTCAATTATTGGATCGGGTCTGGGGGCGTCCCTATAACCCTAGGAACGCCCTCAAGACCGCGATCAAATCTGAGAAGCACAGTAGGCTTCAGGACAGCCATTGGCTATGACGTTCTATTCCATCATAACGACTTTAAAGCCCAGTGTAATTATGACGGAATAGAACAGCATAACGGCGTTAAAAGGTTAAGTGCTTTTTATATAGAAGAGGTTTGCTGAACAGCCATCTTAATATATCAGGAACAGCTGTAAATAAATAATATGACTCACTTTTAAAAAGAGTATCAGTAGCAATCTTTGTAATGTTGTAAGTTTTTAGAAATTATCTACATTTGTTAATTATATCAGACAATGAGCAGATTATGTAAAGTATAAACATAAAATAATCTAAACTAGAAGGACCATAATATGAAAAGGAAAAAATAATGAAACGTTGGGTTTCATGGCCTTTTAAACTTAAATATGCAATTTTAATCTACTTTCCAATTTACTTCTATTTTAATTCTCTTGGTATCCTTTGGTAAAGGGTAACTTTAGATGACCTCAGTCAAGTTGAACATGTCTATTGCCATCTAGCAGCAGCAGGGTTTGCAACAATGTTTATAGCAGTGTTACATATAGCTGCCAACCCTGATGCCATAAACACATGCACGCTCCTGAGGTCATATCAGCCTACCTAGGTTTACTTTGCAGCAAAGGATTCCAAGACAACAAAGCACATTTGATAAGAAGTAAATTGTAAAGTTTTTTTAACCTTGCATGATCTATGTGAATCATGAGCGGTTAATTTAGACTTTACTGTTCCTTTACACACAGCAAACTAGAATCAGTTATGCAGAGATATAAATGTAACAAATTAGATCTTCAAGGGAGATTATAATAAAATGTGTAATACATGGTTATGTTTGTTTTATAGACACACAGAAACAGAATCACCACTTGTAATTTGTAGACATCTAAACTTTCACTGTAAACTAATGTAACAGCACAAATCGCTGTTATTGAGTCCTGTCTCCCAGCATTATGTCTGTAAACATCTAGAGCAGCATCCAAAATGCAAGATTGAGAAGCAGCTACTGTACAAACACTTGTGTAGTGCAGGACTAAGAGTTATAAGCGTTTATTTGACATATATATTAGATGCCATATAATAGAGGCATGGGTTTATACTCAGCAATCCATCTCTAGGGTATAAACATGCTGCACAGACCTAAGACATATGAGATATCCTTATAGCTCCCTCACAGTATAAATATTATGCACCATACCAAGAGGTTTATTATTGGCAAATTCTCTCTGCAGTATAAACACTACATAGGGAATTTATCACATAGCAACAGGAAATAAAATCTATAACTCTTGTAGCCTCTTGCAGGAAACAAAACCGAGAGGAACCTTTTAAAAATCTCTTACAACTCAGACACAGCACAATGTCAGTGTGACTTAATCAGGAAGAGGAACTGGCCAAGTCCTATAGCATCAACTTTTGCATTTACTGAATCAAACTACAAATACATTAGAAACATTCACATGTGAATATCCCTCCAGGAAACTCTTCATACTTACAGGGAGTTCATTTACACAGTCCTACATGTTTGCTTACTTTTATAGTAATTAGTTAAGATTATGTGCATGTGAGGTTTAGTGTTAAAAGGTCCATTAAACACCTGTTGCTTTTGAGAAAAAAATGTGCTTGTCATACACTACCAAAAAGCAAAACCTGTAACCTAGGTTTTAAAAAAAATGTTGCAAATTGCCTAAACTAGCTATTTTATTAGCAGCATTTGGAGGCTCAGAATTAGATTTTTGGGAGCAGCAAGCACAATGTTTTACACAAATGAAAGAGGTGTTGTTAAATGTAATTTTAACCCATTCATTGTCAACATATTAAAGGGACATTAAACACTAAATACATTTCATGCACTTTCATTAAACCTAGGTTTCACTACAGATGCCTGAAGGAGAGTTACTTCACATGTGCACTGAATTGCAGTGAAAGCCTTGATTTCAACATGGTGACAGCTGTGGGTAGAGGGAGAATAACCTTAATACTATGTTTAGAAAATGTATTTCATGTTTAATGTCCTTTTACTGCAGCCTCTTATGGCAGAGACAAGCTGCAAAAGTAATTCATTTACTATCACACTTAAAATATTTTTTTATGAGCAAGTATGATTTTGAAACATTGTACTGTGCAAAGAAAACTTCTGGCTCCATGTTGTAAATATGGTTAACTAGATAAAAAAAAATTCAAACTATTTTGTGACAATGGTGATGGCAGTAAACTTGTGTTTTTTTTTCTAATTTTGTAAATTTGTAACAATTTTTATAATCAAGATCCCTATCCCTTTCTTTAAATTTGAAGAAAAATCTGTATTTAACCTTTTAGTAAATATTTAACATTTGTACAGACTATGTGTAGATCAATTTGTGTACACATATGTGATGGTTGTGCCAATACAGGCCTTTAAATTAGGGTTGCCACCTCAGCCATGTTTTCTTGGACACTTATGAGTTACACATGTTGCAGGGTATGCAGAGTGGAACATGAATTGCACCCCTGGACAGCACTATTCATGTTCCTCCCTGCAACATGTGTAACTCATAAGTGTCCAGGCCAATGTGGCAACCCAACTTTAAAGGGACACTCAAGTCAAAATTAAACTTTCATGATTAAGAAAGTGCACACAATTTAAAAAAAATAAATGCAATTCAAATTTACTTCCATTATCAAATTTTGCACAATCTTTTTATATTCACACTTTTTGGGGCACCAGCTCCTACTGAGCATGTGCACAAGCTCACAGGGTATACGTATACTAGTCTCTGATTGGCTGATGCCTGTCACATTATATAAGGGGCCAGAAAAGGAGAGAGAAAATAAATTTGCCAGGAAAAAAACAATCTATTGCTTTTTTGAAATTCAGAGTAAGTGTTATTGCCTTTTTATTATGCACATTCTTAGAACAAAATATGAGCAACCTCTGTGTGAATTACTTTCTCTGTACACCTCACACTAGTGCTTTCTCAACTCCAATCTTAAGTACCCTCAACAGGTCAGATTTTAGGACTTTCCTACCTGAGCTCTAGGTACATTAAACATAGGGTTGCCACCTCAGCCATGTTTTCCTGGACATTTATAAGTTACACATGCTGCAGGGTGTGCAGGGAGGAACATATATTGTGTTTCTGGACAGCACTATTCATGGTCCTCCCTGCACACCCTGCAGCATGTGTAACTTATAAGTGTTCTGTATTTTAAGGGACAGGTGGCAACCCTAGTTGCCACACATCCCTTAAAATACAGAACACTTATAATTTACACATGCTGCAGGGTGTGCAGGGAGGAATATGAATAGTGCTTGTCTAGAAACACACTATATGTTCCTCCCTGCAGACCCTGCAGCATGTGTAACTCATAAGTGTCCAGGAAAACATGGCTGAGGTGGCAACCATAATTAAACACCTCTCACAAGAGGCCAAAAAGCAGCATTTGTAACAGATTTAAAATTTATTCAAGTCACCTTAACCAGCTACTTGATTTGCAGGTTTCAGATCTTGAATTTTTGCTGCCTCTTTTGTTTATATATTTGTTTGTTTAAATATTTATATACGTACAGTATCCCAAACAGAATAAAGATCTTCAAAGTTCAGACAAAAAGGTCCTCATAAAGAAGTACCAATGAGTCCCTCACAAGTATCAATATAATTATATATTATTTGTAGAGCGCCAACAGATTCTGCAGCGCTATAAACAAATGCAGAGTACAACAAAACATTTATAGGGATCAAATGGGTAGAGAGCCCTGCAAAGACTCACACTGTTGTAGTCAGCTCTTAAGAAGGTGATCTACAAACAGCTGGACTCTTAGGCTTACATGCTAAGAGGGTTCAGGGGATAGCAATGGAGGAGAGGAACTGGTATAGGTTGTATGCATCCCTGAACAGTGGAGTCTTTAGGGAGCGCTTAAAGCTTTCCAAACTAGGGGAGTCTTGTGGAGCGAGGCAGAGAGTTCCACAAGATGGGAGCCAGTCTGGAGAAGTCCTGTAAATGGGAGTGTGAGGAGGTAACAAGAGAGGAGTAAAGTAGGAGGTCATGAGCAAAGGGAATGGGAGGGAGAGTATCTGGAGACAAGGTCTGAGATATAGGGGAGAGCAGTTGAGGGCTTTGTATGTCTGGGTGAGAATTTTGTGTTTAATCCTAGAGGCAAGAGGAAGCCAGTGAAGGGATTGGCAGAGAGGTGAAGCAGATGAAGAGCTTTGTGTAAGGAAGATGAGCCTGGCAGAGGCATTCTTTATGGATTTTAAAGGAGCTAGGCGGCAGCTGGGGAGGACAGAGTTGCAGTAATCGAGGCAGGAAAGGATGAGAGAGTGGATTAAAATCTTAGTTGTGTATTGTGCAAATGTCCATTATCCCACTTCTCTTTCATCAAAATGTCCAATATAGTAAAAATTACAAACCGCTCTTAAAGGGACACTCTAGTCAAAATTAAACTTTCATGATTTGGATGGGCCATGTAATTTTAAACAATTTTCCAATTTACTTTTATTGTCAAATTTGCTTTGTTATTTTGGTATTCTTAGTTGAAAGCTAAACCTAGTTAGGCTCATATGCTAATTTCTAAGTCCTTGAAGGCCACCCCTTATCTGAATGCATTTGACTGTTTTTCACAGCTAGAGGGTGTTAGTTCATGTGTGCCGTATAGATAACATTGTGCTCACACCCGTGGAGTTACTTATGAGAGGCCACTGATTGGCTAAAATGTAAGTCTGTCAAAAGAACTGAAATAATGGGGACGTTAGCAGAGGCTTAGATACAAGATAATCACAGAGGTAAAAAGAATATTAATATAACCATGTTGGTTATGCAAAACTGGGGAATGGGTAATAAAGGGATTATCTATCTTTTGAAACAATAAAAATTCTGGTGTAGACTGTCCCTTTAAGCACAGCTCTTGCAAAAGACAGCCAATCAATATTAGACCGGCCATTGTAGACACATCTGCTGGAATCACATAGAACCAGAGGATGCCAATGGTTAATATACAGATCTCCCATGAGAGGTATCCATCACCACTGCAATTCTTGTCTCTTCCTTGACCAGTGCCTACCTGAGTAGAGTGAGGGCTCACACTCTGAAAATCTACATAGTGCCATAATTGAAATTATCAGTTACAATCACTACACTGGAACTCAGTTCCAGCAGATTCTCAGCCAATTTTCTCTCATCCAGAAGCACTGCAGATGGCTAGAAGCCAGGGTGTCATCCCTCATTACTCTGTCTTGGTTTCCAATTGGCAGGAGTTCAGCAGCTCCACCAGGATCTGTTGCAGTAAAAAAATAGGTGTCTCTAAGACTAAGCTTATCAGTGGTTCATGATAACCTGCAAGGCACTCCAGCCAAAGGTACTCCTCTGCTCATTAAAGCTGCTCCCAGGTGTATTTCAATCCACCACATTTGTTCATTCAGCAAGATCCAGGGTGAATTGGATAGCAGTGCCCATTCTGAGTTACCTATATCAGGCTTATCAGCACAAGAAATCCCAAATGTTTAATTTGCTCTTTCTTGGTTTCCAATTGACAGGAGAACAGCAGCTCAATCAGGATCCATTGCAGTAGGTTAGTAAGCACCTCTTAGACTCAACATATCAATGGTGCATAATGACTCACAATGCTCCCTCTATTCAACAATAGTGCTACCATTTGTATTTTAGTCTGCTGCAGGTGATCAACAATTGCTTTTGCAGATCCAGGGACTGACATTCAAACCCTCGCCAGCATGGCGATCACACAAAATCTTGGATTTTCTTTAGACCTTTTATTGTAATGTAGGAGTCTCTATTTCACATAAAGAACACTACATAGCAACATAAACATTTCTCAAGATACAATTTTTGTATTTCTAAAAGATGTTTTAAAGGCCTTGCTGTACTGACGAGACTTCTTAGAATATCTCGCCTGAGGGGTGAGGTTTTGAATATCAGGCCCCCAGGGGGAATTGGATAGCACTTTCCATAATGAATTAACTATACAGGTAGGAAACCCTTTATCCAAGCTGCTTGGGACCGGAAAAAGTTTGGGTTTTGGAATATTTGCATCTGTAAAATGGGACAGTTTGGAAGTGGATTGACCCAAATGTAAACAGCAATATCTTACCTTGCTCACAAAAATTACAGGTACAAGGACAGACATAATCTTACATGGGAACAACATGAGGTATTGGAAAATCTTCACACATCCATCACAATCAAGCCGGCTGACAAGGGCGGAGCTGTGTTCGTAATAGACACAGCCCAATATAAGGAAGAAATATTGCGGCAGCTGAATGATAGTGATGCTTATGAAAGATTAAATGGTAATCCTACTGATACTGTACATAAGGAATTACTTAAAATTCTTGATTTTGATTTGGAACACCACATTCTGACGCAGAAAATTTATGATTTCTTGACACCCTGACATCCCCTGATACCTGTTTTTTATGTTGTGCCTAAGGTGCATAAAAGGCTTGAAAATCCCCCAGGTAGGCCGATAGTGGCAGGTATAGGCTCTCTTTTAAGTCCTACTACACAGTTCCTTTAAAAAACCTTGCACCACTTGTCTCCCAAGGTAAATCCTATATTAGGGATACTAGGCAGTTCATAGATAAGATCACAAAGCTACAAAATATGGATAATGAGGTGATATTGGCTACCTGGGATGTGAACTCCCTCTACACAGTCATTCCCCACTCAGTGGGAGTAGACTGTGTGAGAGAGGCACTGACAACAAGTAAACTATACAATGATGCACAACTTGAATGGTTAACTCAATTATTGCATCTTGTATTAATGAATATTTTTTTTTCTGTTTGATTTTATGCAAAACAACAGACACATTGATGGGGTCCAATGTGGCCCCATCCTATGCCTGTTTGGTAATGGATGCCATTGAAGAGAGACATGTGTACACAAACCCACTTTTTACTCAGTACTGCCAGGGCTGGTTCCGCTACATTGATGACTTGTTCATTGTGTGGCGGGGCCCCCCTGAGAAGTTGGTGGAATTCAGATTAAGCATTGAAAGTGCTGTTCCTTTCTTAAAATTCAGCAGTAAAATTGATGAAAATAAGGTGGAATTCCTGGACACTATGGTCTCCAAAAAGATTGGCATGTTGAAAACTGATCTCTTTGTTAAACCCACAGACAGAAATACTTTGCTACACAGGAATAGCTTTCACCCGCCACGGTTTTTTCAAAGTGTGCCCAAATCCCAGTTATTAAGAGTGGAAAGGATAGTATCAGACCCTGAAATGAAAGAGAAATTTGTCAGAAGGGGTTATAGTGTTCAGGAACTAGATGAGGTTGAAGACTCATTAAAAAATCCCACAGTCAGAGGCAGGATATCTAACCCAACCAGACTGAATTTTATCAGCTCTTATAACATCATTAAGAGAAATTGGTTTCTGCTGAAGGAAGCATGTCCAGATATTAAGGAATTCTAGGAACTTCCTAGACCCTCCTATCGAAGAGGCAATACTATAGGTAGAAAGTTGGTCCATGCAATGCCCACCGAATGTCCTGATAACGCCCAAAGGCAATTTTTTGGCACTCCAAAACAGGAAACTTTCCCATGCCTGGGGTGCGCCCAGTGTAATAGCATAATTAAGGGTGGTGTCATCTCTCATCCCCATACTAGGAAGCAATACCATATCAAAGGATTCTTTACCTGTAACTCTACTTATGTTTTCTATGTTTTCTATGCGTTGAAATGCCTGTGTGGGCTATTATATGTTGGCGAGAAGACCCAAAGGATAAAAGATCACATTTGCCAACATAAGTTGACTATCAGAAAGGAGAAAATGTCACATCTCCCTGTTCCATCACATTTTGTACAAATGGGCCATCAGACAAATCAGTTAAGGTTCATGATTATAAATAGTACCCCCCCAAAAATGAGAGGGGGGTGACAGGGCTAGGGACCTTCTTAGAAGAGAAGCAAAGTGGATCTGGCAGCTAACACCATGCATCCAAAGGAACTAAATTTGACCTTCTCCCTTTTTTTTAAATTGCACATATCACTTTTTCATACACTTTATCATGAGGTGATAGGCTCAAATTTATTTGGGCACGGATACATTTAATATGTGTTTATATGAAATGGTTGTTAACTTGCTGCATCTGTTTTTAATCTGGTATTCACTTCAGCTATGGGGAGTTAATAGTTAATACTATGAATGTAATGAAATGACCTGTGATGATGTCAATACTTTGGACCACTCCCGTCTATGCTGATTGGATACCTGTTTTATTGTTGTGTCTATAAAATGTGTGTAATATGCGTTTGTTATTAGCTTGCTTAAGGGGCAGGTGCCCTGAAAAATTGCTCATCGTAATAAAGGTATAGTTCCTTAACCGTGTGCTACCTTTGGTACTTTTTGTATGCTACACACTGAGACCCAGTGATAGGGGTCTCCAAGGTGTTGCACCGGAAACTTGTCACAGACTTTACTGAATTATTTGTGTTGTGCTTGTGCTGATCCCTTTTGTACAAATACAAACAACAATATCTTATGTCATTTAGGCAATATTTACATGTCATAATAAAGATTATAAATGAAACCTAAAGGTAGATTTATATGATTTTTAATACTTTTATTGTATATACATAGTACCATCAGAAATATAGTATAGTACTGTAATCAGAAAGGTAATATTTGTTGTTTTAAACAAATATAGACTATTGCTTGCATTTTATAACACAAATACTGTACCAAACCTAAGAGCCAGACAGAGAAGAGTGTGACTTACTTGCAGTGGGAAAAGTCATTTTTGATAATTTTTGTATTAAAAAAAATATTAATGAAAAAGTTTGGATTTCAGAAAAAGTTTGTATTGTTGGAGTTCCGGATTTGTACCTGTATCAGGCTTATCATTACAACACAGAATTATTTCACACCACTGGCTCAGCAATGACACAGACCCTCTACTAGTAGTGAGAGGGGATGGATTAGTTAATGGCCTACACGCCCTTTCTCTGCTCTCTAACAGTGCAGCCACAATCCACGACTTAATCTTCAAACGGAGGCTCAATCCAACAAAATAGTATCCTTTATCTGTTCAGCATTGATTTCCACAAGTAGAAATCTAAAGATACAGATCAGATGCTGTGAAATTATGTAGATATTGTGCTGCTTCTAACAGATTTGCTAAGAACCAGCAAGATTATCAGCCACCATAATGGCTGACACCGGAAGTCCCCCGACTGGAGAGTTTTTTTAAGAATTGTGCACTCAAATCAGGACAGTTTCATTTTGACTTCCATGTCCATTTAAAAAACACTGCATTTCACTCCTAGAAAATAAACATTCTACCCCCCAAAATAATGCATGTACCCCTCTCCACATCTAAGGATTTAAACACTTTTTACTGTAGGTCTGTAATAAGGTTTAAATAAAGTTAAACTGCTTATTGAAAGCAAACCCTAGAGCAAGGCTAAGAGTGCATGAGTGAGCTTTATGTTTTAGGGGAAGTAAGGAAAACCACAAGGGATAATACTTTTTCCACCAAAATAGACAATATGATTATTTAGCATTGTTCTTATACAGTTGGAAACACAAAACAGTTGATTAGAAATGACAGATCCTGATGGAAGTCAGTTATTTAAAATGTTCTTTTTTAAACAGAGGAAGATATAAAAAAAAATCTGACCTTGTGCTCCTCCCTATGGTTGAACCTCCAATTCTGTTCTCTGCAGAGAAGACTGTTTGTTTCTTTCAGTATGGTTTGGCAGAATAGCAAAATACAGTAGATTTAATACACACACATGTGTGTGTATGTATGTGTGTTTGTGTGTATGTATGTGTGTGTTTGTGTGTATGTATGTGTGTTTGTGTGTATGTGTGTGCTTGTGTGTATGTGTGTGTTTGTGTGTATGTATGTGTGTGTGTGTTTGTGTGTATGTGTGTGTGTTTGTGTGTATGTATGTGTTTGTGTGTATGTGTGTGTGTTTGTGTGTATGTATGTGTGTGTGTGTTTGTGTGTATGTGTGTGTGTTTGTGTGTATGTATGTGTGTGTGTGTTTGTGTGTATGTGTGTGTATGTATGTGTGTGTGTGTTTGTGTGTATGTATGTGTGTGTGTGTGTGTTTGTGTGTGTGTGTGTGTTTGTGTGTATGTATGTGTGTGTGTGTTTGTGTGTATGTATGTGTGTGTGTTTGTGTGTATGTATGTGTGTGTGTGTATGTGTGTGTGTTTGTGTGTATGTATGTGTGTGTGTTTGCTCACAATAATCATCCACCAGGGTGCTGTATAATTAAAGGGGTATACATTCCACAAAGAGCACTATCTGTATTTCTTAGTCATAAATTAATCAAAACTTTTATTCCAACACTTAAAAAGAGACATGGCGTTTCATTGTCTAACTGGCAACTTTATTAAAGGGCCATAATACCCAAATGTTTAAACACTTGAAAGTGGTGCAGCATAGCTGTAAAAAGCTGACTAGAAAATATCACCTGAACATCTCTATGTAAAAAAGAAAGATATTTTACCACAAAAGTTCCTCAGTAGCCACCTCCCATTGTAAAGGATTTCTAAGCAGCATTTTAGTGTGTTTGTCCTGGGACATCTGAAGGGACTAGCATTGTGCACTCTCATATTATTTCACCAATCAGGTAAAGGAAGCTTACTATGAAATCTCATGAGAGTTAAGTCAAATCTCATGAGATCACAGTAAGAGTTCATGACCTCAGCACTGCTGATGCTGATTGGCTGCTGTTCATTTCTTAATTTTTTTAAATATTTTTACCTGCAGCTGGGAGTAGCTGAGTATAACTTTTTACACAGAACTTACTCTGCGGAGCTGAGGAAATTTTGAGGTAAAATATCTTCCTTTTTTACATAGACATGCTCAGGTGATATTTTCCTGTCAGCTTTTTACAGTTATACTGCATCAGTTTCAAGTGATTTAGCATATGAGTATTATGTCCCTTTAAATATATTTAAAAAAAAAAAAAAAAACTTTCAGTGAGTGCTCCTTTTGGAATGTGAATACATACACACACACATATATACAGTATATATATACATGCACAAATACATTTAAAGAGAAATGTGTCATATGTCCTTTTTTTTTATGTATCTGTAAAGTAGAATGGTTCCTAATTGTCTTGCATTTGGGAGAATTGTCCATAATTGAGAGATTATTCCTGCTTTTTCTACTTTCTCTATGTTGTCCCATTTATCTTTCAGAAATCTGAGACTGTCCTAGTTTACCAAACCATGATCAAGGGGTTGATTTATCAAAGGCTTTGCAAGCCTTTCGACCCCATACGACTGCAGGTTTTCACAAGAGAACCTGCACGCCGTATTTAACAAGCAGCGCTCATCATACCGCTGCTTTCCTAACCTTTCGCAACCTCTAAAGTGGCAAATTTCAATCTCCCAGGTATAGTCCGACCTGGGGAGATTGAAAGCCAATCACGCAAGGGCAGGGGCCGCGATTGCACGCGAGCACAAAAGAGCGCTCGTGTGAAATGCTGAATTCCGCCAGAAGAATTTAGCCCGCCTGTGGCTAGCTGCGGCAGACATGGGCATGTATGTGTGCCCCTGTCCGCCTCAGCTTGATAAATCGCCCACCAAGTCTCCTTCCCTGGGAAGTTCATTCCCCACCAAACTCTGACACTGGCATGACTCTTTCCACAGTTTGCCACAACTTCACCTTTAACAAAGCCACCAGCTTCCATATCCCAAAATGATCTTTTGGAACTAATGGTAGAGCTGGAATACCAGAAGCCCATCATGTCAGTAATGTTGCTAATTTAAAGATCTGGAAGCAATGGTGTCTGTGTCATGCCATTGGTCCAAGTCCTGATCTTGTCATGGTCACAGTACTGAACACTGAAAAAGGGGCTGCATTAAAAATGTAGGTACCATCTTTGAAGTGTAGGGCACTGCAATAACAAATGAGGGTGCTTAGCAATTCCAATACCCATTAGAACTGCTAATAGCTGACACAACAAAAGTACTTCACTTTATTTTTAAGAAATCCTCGCCTAGATTTCGAGTTTTGCGAAGAGCAAAATTTTGCTCCACATCACACACCAGCGCTGCTTACGTTAGCGGTGAGCTGGCTAAATGTGCTCATGCACGATTTCCCCATAGGAATCAATGGGGGAGAGCCAGGTTAAAAAAAAACTAACACCTGCAAAAAAGCAGCATAAAGCTCCTAACGCAGCCCCATTGATTCCTATGGGGAAAATACATTTATGTCTACACCTAACACCCTAACATGAACCCCGAGTCTAAACACCCCTAAAATTATACTTATTAACCCCTAATATGTCGCCCCTAACATCGCCGACACCTGCATTATATTATTAACCCCTAATCTGCCGCTCCGGACACCGCCGCCACCTACATTATACTTATGAACCCCTAATCTGCTGCCCCCAACATCGCCGACACCTACATTATATGTATTAACCCCTAATCTGCCGCCCCAATGTCGCCGCAACCTAACTACACTTATTAACCCCTAATCTTCCGCCCCCAACGTCGCCACCACTATAATAAACATATTAACCCCTCAACCTAAGTCTAACCCTAACCCCCCTAACTTAAATATAATTTAAATAAATCTAAATAAAAGTACTATAATTAACTAAATAATTCCTATTTAAACGAAATACTTACCTATAAAATAAACCCTAAGCTAGCTACTATATAACTAATAGTTACAGTGGGGCAAAAAAGTATTTAGTCAGCCACCAATTGTGCAAGTTGTCCCACTTAAGAAGATGAGAGAGGCCTGTAATTTTCATCATAGGTATACCTCAACTATGAGAGACAAAATGTGGAATCAAATCCAGACAATCACATTGTCTGATTTGTAAAGAATTTATTTGCATATTATGGTGGAAAATAAGTATTTGGTCACCTACAAACAAGACTTTTCCCGGTAAGGTGAACTTCAAGGGGTTAGTGTTAGTTTTTTTTAAGGGGGGATGGGGTGGGTTTTAGAGTAGGGTTGGTTGTGTGGGTGGTGGGTTTTAATGTTGGGGGGGTATTTGTACTTATTTTTTACAGGTAAAAGAGCTGATTACTTTGGGGCAATGCCCCGCAAAAGGCCCTTTTAAGGGCTATTTGTAATTTAGTGTAGGGTAGGGCTTTTTTATTTTGGGGGGCTTTTTTATTATGTTAGGGGGATTAGATTAGGTGTAATTAGTTTAAAAATCTTGTAATTTCTTTATTATTTTCTGTAATTTAGTGTTTGTTTTTTTTGTACTTTAGATAATTTTATTTAATTGTAATTAATTGTATTTAATTTAGGTAATTAATTTTTATTGTAGCATAGTGTTAGGTGTAATTGTAACTAAGGTTAGGTTTTATTTTACAGGTAAATTTGTCTTTATGAAATAGTTAATAACTATTTATTAACTATTGTACCTAGTTAAAATAAATACAAAGTTGCCTGTAAAATAAAAATAAACCCTAAGATAGATACAATGTAACTATTGGTTATATTGTAGCTATCTTAGGGTTTATTTTATAGGTAAGTATTTAGTTTTAAATAGGAATAATTTAGTTAATTGTAGTACATTTATTTAGATTTATTTAAATTATATTTAAATTAGGGGGTGTTAGGGTTAGACTTAGGTTTAGGGGTTAATAACTTTATTATAGTGGCGGTGATGTTGGGGGCGGCAGATTAGGGGTTAATAAATATAGGTAGGTGGTGGCGATGTTAGTGCCGGCAGATTAGGGGTTAATAATATTTAACTAATGTTTGCGATGCGGGAGTGCAGCGGTTTAGGAGTTAATATATTTATTATAGTGTCGGCGATGTCCGGTTCGGCAGATTAGAGGTTGAACAATTTATTTTAGTGTTTGCGATTTGGGAGGCCTCGGTTTTGGGGTTAATAGGTAGTTTATGGGTGTTAGCGTATTTTTTAGCACTTTAGTTAAGAGGTTTATGCTACGGCGTTGTAGTGTAAAACTCTTAACTACTGACTTTAAAATGCAGTAGCAGGCTTGACAGGAGAGGGTCTACCGCTCACTTGTTGGAAGACGTGTAATACCGGTGCTATGTAAGTCCCATTGAAAATATAGGATACGCAATTGACATAAGTGGATTTGCAGTATTTCCGAGTCTGGTCAAAAAAGTGAGCGGTGAGCCTGTACCTGCAATACCAGCGGGTGTTAAAAAGCATCGTTAGGACCTCTTAACGCTGCTTTTTAAGGCTAACGCAAAACTCGTAATCTTGGCCCCTGTTTTTAAAAAAAATCCCTTTTTTCGTTGCACACACAGTTTTAGTAAAATCCACCCTAAAATGATTAAGCTTTCTTTACAAAATAAAGCAGGTCTTTTGTAGTTTATTTGCCCACCCTTTTTTTGTTGCATAAACATTGAGTCGTCTTACCATAAGAGCTAAAAGTTAAATGGACATGAAACCCAATTTGTTTTCTTTCATGATTCAGATAGGGCATGGGATGTTAAACACATTTCCATTTTATTTCTATTTTCTAATTTATTTTGTTCTCTTGGTATTCTTTGTTGAAAATGATACCTAGGTAGGCTCAGGAGCTGCTGATTGGTGGCTGCACATATATGGATCATCTTATTGACTCACTCAACGTGTTAACTAGCTCCCAGTAGTGCATTGCTGCTTCTTCAACAAATGATACCAAGAAAATTAAGCAAATTAGATAATAGAATTAAATTGGAAAGTTGTTTAAAATTTTATGTTCTGAGTCATGAAAGAAAATGTTTGGGTTTCATGTCCCTTTAAAGGGACAGAACACTGTAAAATAGTTTTTATATTAATGTATTTTCAATGACTTGTTATACGAGCTGCAGAGTATAAAATGTATGAGAATTTGCATTTTCAGGTTTATTTGTGTATATGAAGTAGCTGGTTTTGTGCTTTGAAACCAGAGCTTATTACAATGGGTTGAGCTTCAGGTAATATCATATCTCATTATGTTATCACTTTGTGTACACACACTTGCTTCATATCTTATATTTGTCTGGAAAACTAAAGCTCTATACATAGAGAGAACAATGGAAAATTAGCATTTTATTACTTTCCTATCCTGCACCCCACTCACCCCACTGTGAGTTTAATTTCTTCTGCTGGCTGTGTTTACTTAAGCTACTCAATAGCTGAGACGCCAGTATCAAAACTTTCAGTATAGGTTGGGAAACCACCAACTAAATCAGCGATTTCAAAGGCCAAAATAGGGGTAAAGGAGCTACTTATGAACAATTTAATACACTCCAGCAGGTAAAATGGATCATTGGGAACAAATTAAATGGGAGATTTTTTGGGGGTAAACTGTCCCTTTAAGCTTTATTTGGATGTCATACAGAAGCATTTTAAAGGGACATTAAACTGCTGGGTACAACTACAGCAGCAAAGTTACTACTTGCCATACTATTGTATTTCCTCCTGTACCTCCATCTCTCTTTAAAGCTGTTGTCTTATTTTAACTCATTACAGAATCCAGCTGGTAAAGCTCTGCATTTTATACTGGGTGCCGCCATCTTGTAGCTGGTGTACTGATGCATTCTGTGAAAGAAGCAGATCTGTGATGTTACTGGCTTATTGTACCTTTCACTTCAGTTCACCTCACATGATAGAGAGCAGAAGCGTTATATGTTTGCCGTTTTTTTTGCCCAGTTTAAATGTTACATAACAAATATAAGCTCCAAGATGGCGGCGGCCAGTGTGAAGAAGATGCAGAGCTTCACTAACTGATACTTGCATGGGGGTAAAATAAGAGAACAACTTTAAAGAGAGCTTCAGGCACAGGAGAAAGAACAATGGCATGGTCAGTAGTAACCTCCTCACGTGTTTAATGTCCCTTTAATGGTCTTATTGATTCAGCTTTCACATTACATATTATATGATAAATACTAACATACCAGTGCCATCTGGCGTTGAGCGAACATATGTCGGTAGCATTTTTAGTGTGGATGGTCTATCGGGATCTTTCTTTAGCCCTCGCTCTATGTTGTCCATAATCATGTCCCTTAGTTGTGCCAGCTGTGTCTGAGATAGGCAGAGGGGCTGCAGACATTGCGCAGGCTGCAAGGAGAAAAACAAAGCTGTGTAAATGCATTTTTTGGAATAGTAAATAACAGTTGCACCTCTGGACATGTACAAATGCTTGTAGGATGCATAAGTCATATTACAGACTGTGTATAAATACACAGTAGTTCTAAATAAAAGAATACATCGTTATTTGCATTTATGGTGCTCATTATTTGTCTGCAATATCAAAATCCAGAAATCCAGATGCAAATCTAAAAATAATTTCCAGAAGCATTTTTATATAACACAGTCTAAAAACAGAGACAGTAGAAGAACTGTGCTGTAACCAGATACATATTACATTTGATGGAAGGCAATTTATCAGATTTCCTGGTTCTCACTGGTGCTAAATGTGTATGTCTTTTTTAATGCCTAGTCAGTGCGTTCTGCCCAGCATTTTAAACAGAGACCAGAGTTTAAAGGAGATAGGGCACGAGGGGGATATTAAACCTGGTGAGCTTTTAGTGAGTTAAAAGTGCAAAATTATCATTCTCTAAAGGAAATGGGGCTAAAAACATAGTTTAAGTCAGCTCCAGAGCAGCAATGCACTACTGGGAGCTAGCTAAGCACATCTGCTGAGCCAATGACAAGTAGCATAAGTGAGCAGCCACCAAAAACCAGCCTGCTACCAGTAGCGCATTGCTGTTCCTGATCCTACCTACGCTCATTGCTGTTGTAATAACAACAAGTCTCTCTGTTAAAGTTTATGGAGATATTTTATGTTGTAACCAGTTTACACAGTTTGCAAGAGCAATGGGAACTAAGCCTTAGTAAATTACAAAATAAACGTACAATTGCATGCTCTCTCTGATGCCTGTAAGTTTAATTCTGAGATTCATGTCCCTTTTAAGTCTTTCAGGGCATTTCTTCTTTGTTTAACCATTGTATATGTTAAAGGGACATATTACCCAAATGCTAAATTAAGTGAAAGCGTTCTAGTGTGTCTGTAATAAGCTGCCTAGAAAATGTCAGATAAGCATTTCTATGTAAAAAAGGAAGATATTTTACACCAAAAGTGCTCTCACTTTCTCACAGTTATCTTTCAGCTACCCATTTTACTGGCATCTGTTTGGTGAAAAAAACAAAACAGCCAATCAGTTTAATTAAGGCTGAGTTCACACTTTGGGGCCGATTTATCATGGCCCGAATGGGGCCATAATTACCCCTGTTTCTGCTCGAGGCTTCAGGCTCGCCGGAAATAGGAGTTAAGAAGCAGCAATCTTAAGACCACTGCTCCTTAAAGGGACACTGAACCCAAATTTTTTCTTTTGTGATTCAGATAGAGCATGGAATTTTAAGCAACTTTCTAATTTACTCCTATTATCAAATTTTCCTTTTTCTCTTGGTATCTTTATTTGAAATGCAAGAATGTAAGTTTAGATGCCGGCCCATTTTTGGTGAACAACCTGGGTTGTCCTTGCTGATTGGTGGATAAATTCATCCACCAATAAAAAAGTGCTGTCCAGAGGTCTGAACAAAAAAAAAGCTTAGATGCCTTCTTTTTCAAATAAAGATAGCAAGAGAACGAAGAAAATTTGATAATAGGAGTAAATTAGAAAGTTGCTCAAAATTGAATCCTCTATCTGAATTATGAAAGAAAATATTTGGGTTCAGTGTCCCTTTAACTCATACGCCTCCTCTGAGGTGGCGGACATCAATCCGCACGATCTCATACGATCAGGCTGATTGATACCCCCTACTAACGGCCGATTGGCTGCGAATGTGCAGTGGGCGGCGTTGCACAAGCAGTTCACCAGAACTGCTTGTGCAATGATAAATGCCGACAGTGTATGCTTGATAAATCAGCCCCTTTGTGCTACTATGATTTTGTGGAATTTCACCATAATCTCATCAGATTTCATAGTAAACTTCCTTAAAGGGATATGAAACCCAAAAAATTATTTCCTGATTCCGTTAGAGCATGCAATTTTAAACAATTTTCTAATTTACTACTATTTTCACATTTTCTTTGTTCTCTTGGAACCTTTTGTTGAAAAACAAGAATGTATGCTTAGGAGCTAGCCCATTTCTGGAGCACTTTATGGCAGCAGTTTTGCAAGAATGTTATCCATTGGCAAGAGCACTAGATGGCAGCGCTATTTCCTGTCATGTAGTTCTCCAGATGCCAAACTAGGTATCTCTTCAACAGAGAATATCATGGGAACGAAGCAAATTTGATAGTAGAAGTAAAATGGAAACTTTTTTAAAATGGTTTGCTCTGTCTGAATCACAAATAAACCATTTTTGGGTTTCATATCCCTTTAAACTGAGGGGAGAAATAAGGTGACTGCCTGCACATGTCAACTGCATGCTCCCTTGCAAATCCCAGGACAATCATCCTGATAGGATGTGGCTACTGAGGTCAATATCTTCCTTTTTTACCTAGAGATTATTTTTAGTCAGCTTTTTTACAGATATAAAGATTTCCTGCAACTCTTTCTTGTGATTCAGCATTTGGGTAATACTTCCCTTTATCTATTAACATTCCTAGTGCATATATTATTGTATTTCTGTTATGTAATGGTAATATACTGGTAAATTCAGTCTATTTTAATTAAAACTCATTAATCATGCCTTTCTCTAATGCTAGCCATAATATTTTTCCAACTCTGGCTATTAAAAAAATGAGGTATTTATATATTTACTTAAATATTACAGGAAAAAGGGGTGCCCAAATGTTAAAAATAATTTTATTAATACAATCAACATTCATGAATACACACATAGTAATGACGCTCTGCAAGTTGTTCTTTCCTTACGGTAAAGTGTCTATGTCCGTATAGAACGTGAATAAATACATTGGGCTACAGAGGCTATTTACAAGAAATACAGGACTGGGCCTCAAAATATGTACTGGTTTTGTTAATATCAGACCAATATGTGTAGCCAGCATAGATCCCCTAATCTTAGCTTATAAGTAAGATGTATGACTCTGGGTAATTGTGCCTTGTTAGGAAGCTGCGTAATTCCAGGTTGTGCAGCCAGTATGTGCATCATCTGTTGAAATAGTAAATGACTTTTGGAAATGTAATACTTGTATAAGTAAGAGTAATCCATTGCCTTTCCCAGCATATATCCCTTTGGAAAAAAAGTGTTGAGGGTTGGAAGTTAATATTCTTTAAATAACATTAATCTCAAAATCTAAACTCAAATATTTAAAGGGATAGTCTAGTCAAAAATAAGATTTCATGATTCAAATAGAGGTTGCAATTTTAAGCAACTTTATAATTTACTTCAATTATCAATTTTTCTTTGTTCTCTTGGTATCTTTATTTTAAAAAACTGGAAAGTAAGCTTAGAAGCCGGCCCATTTTTGGTTCAGCACCTGGGTAGCGCTCACTGATTGGATGGCTACATTTACACACCAATCAGCAAGCGCTACCCAGGTGCTGAAAATGGTCCGGCTTCTAAGCTTACATTCAAATAAAGATACCAAGAAAACAAGGAAAAAAATGATAAAAGGAGTAAATTAGAAAGTTGCTTAAAAACAGAATTTATGTTTACCTGATAAATTACTTTCTCCAACGGTGTGTCCGGTCCACGGCGTCATCCTTACTTGTGGGATATTCTCTTCCCCAACAGGAAATGGCAAAGAGCCCAGCAAAGCTGGTCACATGATCCCTCCTAGGCTCCGCCTACCCTAGTCATTCGACCGACGTTAAGGAGGAATATTTGCATAGGAGAAACCATATGATACCGTGGTGACTGTAGTTAAAGAAAATAAATTATCAGACCTGATTAAAAAACCAGGGCGGGCCGTGGACCGGACACACCGTTGGAGAAAGTAATTTATCAGGTAAACATAAATTCTGTTTTCTCCAACATAGGTGTGTCCGGTCCACGGCGTCATCCTTACTTGTGGGAACCAATACCAAAGCTTTAGGACACGGATGATGGGAGGGAGCAAATCAGGTCACCTAGATGGAAGGCACCACGGCTTGCAAAACCTTTCTCCCAAAAATAGCCTCAGAAGAAGCAAAAGTATCAAACTTGTAAAATTTGGTAAAAGTGTGCAGTGAAGACCAAGTCGCTGCCCTACATATCTGATCAACAGAAGCCTCGTTCTTGAAGGCCCATGTGGAAGCCACAGCCCTAGTGGAATGAGCTGTGATTCTTTCGGGAGGCTGCCGTCCGGCAGTCTCGTAAGCCAATCTGATGATGCTTTTAATCCAAAAAGAGAGAGAGGTAGAAGTTGCTTTTTGACCTCTCCTTTTACCGGAATAAACAACAAACAAGGAAGATGTTTGTCTAAAATCCTTTGTAGCATCTAAATAGAATTTTAGAGCGCGAACAACATCCAAATTGTGCAACAAACGTTCCTTCTTCGAAACTGGTTTCGGACACAGAGAAGGTACGATAATCTCCTGGTTAATGTTTTTGTTAGAAACAACTTTTGGAAGAAAACCAGGTTTAGTACGTAAAACCACCTTATCTGCATGGAACACCAGATAAGGAGGAGAACACTGCAGAGCAGATAATTCTGAAACTCTTCTAGCAGAAGAAATTGCAACCAAAAACAAAACTTTCCAAGATAATAACTTAATATCAACGGAATGTAAGGGTTCAAACGGAACCCCCTGAAGAACTGAAAGAACTAAGTTGAGACTCCAAGGAGGAGTCAAAGGTTTGTAAACAGGCTTGATTCTAACCAGAGCCTGAACAAAGGCTTGAACATCTGGCACAGCTGCCAGCTTTTTGTGAAGTAACACAGACAAGGCAGAAATCTGTCCCTTCAGGGAACTTGCAGATAATCCTTTTTCCAATCCTTCTTGAAGGAAGGATAGAATCTTAGGAATCGTAACCTTGTCCCAAGGGAATCCTTTAGATTCACACCAACAGATATATTTTTTCCAAATTTTGTGGTAAATCTTTCTAGTTACAGGCTTTCTGGCCTGAACAAGAGTATCGATAACAGAATCTGAGAACCCTCGCTTCGATAAGATCAAGCGTTCAATCTCCAGGCAGTCAGCTGGAGTGAGACCAGATTCGGATGTTCGAACGGACCTTGAACAAGAAGGTCTCGTCTCAAAGGTAGCTTCCATGGTGGAGCCGATGACATATTCACCAGATCTGCATACCAAGTCCTGCGTGGCCACGCAGGAGCTATCAAGATCACCGACGCCCTTTCCTGATTGATCCTGGCTACCAGCCTGGGGATGAGAGGAAACGGCGGGAATACATAAGCTAGTTTGAAGGTCCAAGGTGCTACTAGTGCATCCACTAGAGCCGCCTTGGGATCCCTGGATCTGGACCCGTAGCAAGGAACTTTGAAGTTCTGACGAGAGGCCATCAGATCCATGTCTGGAATGCCCCACAGTTGAGTGACTTGGGCAAAGATTTCCGGATGGAGTTCCCACTCCCCCAGATGCAATGTCTGACGACTCAGAAAATCCGCTTCCCAATTTTCCACTCCTGGGATGTGGATAGCAGACAGGTGGCAGGAGTGAGACTCCGCCCATAGAATGATTTTGGTCACTTCTTCCAACGCCAGGGAACTCCTCGTTCCCCCCTGATGGTTGATGTACGCAACAGTTGTCATGTTGTCTGATTGAAACCGTATGAACTTGGCCCTCGCTAGCTGAGGCCAAGCCTTGAGAGCATTGAATATCGCTCTCAGTTCCAGAATATTTATCGGTAGAAGAGATTCTTCCCGAGACCAAAGACCCTGAGCTTTCAGGGATCCCCAGACCGCGCCCCAGCCCATCAGACTGGCGTCGGTCGTGACAATGACCCACTCTGGTCTGCGGAAGGTCATCCCTTGTGACAGGTTGTCCAGGGACAGCCACCAACGGAGTGAGTCTCTGGTCCTCTGATTTACTTGTATCCTCGGAGACAAGTTTGTATAGTCCCCATTCCACTGACTGAGCATGCACAGTTGTAATGGTCTTAGATGAATGCGCGCAAAAGGAACTATGTCCATTGCCGCTACCATCAAACCTATCACTTCCATGCACTGCGCTATGGAAGGAAGAGGAACGGAATGAAGTATCCGACAAGAGTCTAGAAGTTTTGTTTTTCTGGCCTCTGTCAGAAAAATCCTCATTTCTAAAGAGTCTATTATTGTTCCCAAGAAGGGAACCCTTGTTGACGGAGATAGAGAACTCTTTTCCACGTTCACTTTCCATCCGTGAGATCTGAGAAAGGCCAGGACGATGTCCGTGTGAGCCTTTGCTTGAGGAAGGGACGACGCTTGAATCAGAATGTCGTCCAAGTAAGGTACTACAGCAATGCCCCTTGGTCTTAGCACAGCTAGAAGGGACCCTAGTACCTTTGTGAAAATCCTTGGAGCAGTGGCTAATCCGAAAGGAAGCGCCACGAACTGGTAATGTTTGTCCAGGAATGCGAACCTTAGGAACCGATGATGTTCCTTGTGGATAGGAATATGTAGATACGCATCCTTTAAATCCACCGTGGTCATGAATTGACCTTCCTGGATGGAAGGAAGAATTGTTCGAATGGTTTCCATTTTGAACGATGGAACCTTGAGAAACTTGTTTAAGATCTTGAGATCTAAGATTGGTCTGAACGTTCCCTCTTTTTTGGGAACTATGAACAGATTGGAGTAGAACCCCATCCCTTGTTCTCCTAATGGAACAGGATGAATCACACCCATTTTTAACAGGTCTTCTACACAACGTAAGAATGCCTGTCTTTTTATGTGGTCTGAAGACAACTGAGACCTGTGGAACCTCCCCCTTGGGGGAAGCCCCTTGAATTCCAGAAGATACCCTTGGGAGACTATTTCTAGCGCCCAAGGATCCAGAACATCTCTTGCCCAAGCCTGAGCGAAGAGAGAGAGTCTGCCCCCCACCAGATCCGGTCCCGGATCGGGGGCCAACATTTCATGCTGTCTTGGTAGCAGTGGCAGGTTTTTTGGCCTGCTTTCCCTTGTTCCAGCCTTGCATTGGTCTCCAAGCTGGCTTGGCTTGAGAAGTATTACCCTCTTGCTTAGAGGACGTAGCACTTTGGGCTGGTCCGTTTCTACGAAAGGGACGAAAATTAGGTTTATTTTTGGCCTTGAAAGGCCGATCCTGAGGAAGGGCGTGGCCCTTACCCCCAGTGATATCAGAGATAATCTCTTTCAAGTCAGGGCCAAACAGCGTTTTCCCCTTGAAAGGAATGTTAAGTAGCTTGTTCTTGGAAGACGCATCAGCTGACCAAGATTTCAACCAAAGCGCTCTGCGCGCCACAATAGCAAACCCAGAATTCTTAGCCGCTAACCTAGCCAATTGCAAAGTGGCGTCTAGGGTGAAAGAATTAGCCAATTTGAGAGCATTGATTCTGTCCATAATCTCCTCATAAGGAGGAGAATCACTATCGACCGCCCTTACCAGCTCATCGAACCAGAAACACGCGGCTGTAGCGACAGGGACAATGCATGAAATTGGTTGTAGAAGGTAACCCTGCTGAACAAACATCTTTTTAAGTAAACCTTCTAATTTTTTATCCATAGGATCTTTGAAAGCACAACTATCTTCTATGGGTATAGTGGTGCGTTTGTTTAAAGTGGAAACCGCTCCCTCGACCTTGGGGACTGTCTGCCATAAGTCCTTTCTGGGGTCGACCATGGGAAACAATTTTTTAAATATGGGGGGAGGGACGAAAGGAATACCGGGCCTTTCCCATTCTTTATTTACAATGTCCGCCACCCGCTTGGGTATAGGAAAAGCTTCTGGGAGCCCCGGGACCTCTAGGAACTTGTCCATTTTACATAGTTTCTCTGGGATGACCAACTTGTCACAATCATCCAGAGTGGATAATACCTCCTTAAGCAGAATGCGGAGATGTTCCAACTTAAATTTAAACGTAATCACATCAGGTTCAGCTTGTTGAGAAATGTTCCCTGAATCAGTAATTTTTCCCTCAGACAAAACCTCCCTGGCCCCATCAGACTGGTTTAGGGGCCCTTCAGAACCATTATTATCAGCGTCGTCATGCTCTTCAGTATCTAAAACAGAGCAGTCGCGCTTACGCTGATAAGTGTGCATTTTGGCTAAAATGTTTTTGACAGAATTATCCATTACAGCCGTTAATTGTTGCATAGTAAGGAGTATTGGCGCGCTAGATGTACTAGGGGCCTCCTGAGTGGGCAAGACTCGTGTAGACGAAGGAGGGAATGATGCAGTACCATGCTTACTCCCCTCACTTGAGGAATCATCTTGGGCATCATTGTCATTGTCACATAAATCACATTTAATTAAATGAGAAGGAACTCTGGCTTCCCCACATTCAGAACACAGTCTATCTGGTAGTTCAGACATGTTAAACAGGCATAAACTTGATAACAAAGTACAAAAAACGTTTTAAAATAAAACCGTTACTGTCACTTTAAATTTTAAACTGAACACACTTTATTACTGCAATTGCGAAAAAATATGAAGGAATTGTTCAAAATTCACCAAAATTTCACCACAGTGTCTTAAAGCCTTAAAAGTATTGCACACCAAATTTGGAAGCTTTAACCCTTAAAATAACGGAACCGGAGCCGTTTTTAACTTTAACCCCTTTACAGTCCCTGGTATCTGCTTTGCTGAGACCCAACCAAGCCCAAAGGGGAATACGATACCAAATGACGCCTTCAGAAAGTCTTTTCTATGTATCAGAGCTCCTCACACATGCGACTGCATGTCATGCCTCTCAAAAACAAGTGCGCAACACCAGCGCGAAAATGAGGCTCTGCCTATGATTTGGGAAAGCCCCTAAAGAATAAGGTGTCTAAAACAGTGCCTGCCGATATAATCTTATCAAAATACCCAGATTAAATGATTCCTCAAGGCTAAATATGTATTAATAATGAATCGATTTAGCCCAGAAAAAGTCTACAGTCTTAATAAGCCCTTGTGAAGCCCTTATTTACTATCTTAATAAACATGGCTTACCGGATCCCATAAGGAAAATGACAGCTTCCAGCATTACATCGTCTTGTTAGAATGTGTCATACCTCAAGCAGCAAGAGACTGCTCACTGTTCCCCCAACTGAAGTTAATTCCTCTCAACAGTCCTGTGTGGAACAGCCATGGATTTTAGTAACGGTTGCTAAAATCATTTTCCTCATACAAACAGAAATCTTCATCTCTTTTCTGTTTCTGAGTAAATAGTACATACCAGCACTATTTTAAAATAACAAACTCTTGATTGAATAATAAAAACTACAGTTAAACACTAAAAAACTCTAAGCCATCTCCGTGGAGATGTTGCCTGTACAACGGCAAAGAGAATGACTGGGGTAGGCGGAGCCTAGGAGGGATCATGTGACCAGCTTTGCTGGGCTCTTTGCCATTTCCTGTTGGGGAAGAGAATATCCCACAAGTAAGGATGACGCCGTGGACCGGACACACCTATGTTGGAGAAATTGCCTGAATCATGAAAGTTTAATTTGGACTATACTATCCCTTTAATTGGGCCTAATAAAAACATTATGATATATATATATATATATATATATATGCATTATTTGTTTTGCCTTTTATTTCTTTTATCTTCTAGAGAGGCTCAGAATACTTATACTGTATTTATGTGTGATACTGTTTACCGACCCTGCTATATGCTATATATGCTTAGGAACTCATTTACATCTGGATCTATTTATCCGAAAGATATGCAAAAACATAAACACACTCAATGGATGTATTCCTGGACTGTTCTGCAAATTTATACCCTGCACCTTATGCTAACAGTGCTTATAAAATGTGTTTTTATATGTGCAGATTTTTTTTACAGTGCAGTGTTCAATTACTCAATTACTGCTATAAACAGAGTTTTAACGGGCTCTAACAAGATAATTACATCTTGTTTAAATTGATTTAGACTGATGATTATCTTATTTATTGAAGTTGCTGCACAATTATATTCCAAGTGGCTTTAACTAGTTAAAGGGTCTAAAAGGTTCCTTCAGTACCTAAGCATAAAAGGCTTATTTATTGTTGTGAAAACCTGGTCAGTGCTCATTTTGAAAGAGCAAAGGTGTTGCTGACTCTCTATTGCCACCTAGTGCACACTCCCATGAATTACTCTGTATTGGCTTTAGATCAGGGGGTTTTAAACCTGTGCTGAGGCCTCCCTAACTGGTCATGCTTTGGGGGAGGGCAGGGTAATAACCATCGGCTAGATTATGAGTTTTGCGTTATGAGCCGCGCGGTGCTAACTTGCAAGTTATTGTCACCGCTCACTTACCTACAGCGCTGGTATTACAGGTTTACAAAAACCCGGCGTTAGCAGGCAAAAAGTGAGCGTAGAGCAAAATTGAGCTCCATACCGCACTCCAATACCAGTGCTGCGGTGAGCGGCGGTAAGCTGGTTGTACGTGCTCGTGCACGATTTCCACATAGACATCAATGGGGAGCTGGCTGAAAAAAAGCCTAACACCTGCAATAAAGGAGCATAAAGCTCCGTAAAACAGCCCCATTGATTCCTATGGGGAAACTAAATTTATGTTTACACCTAACACCCTAACATGAACTCCGAGTCTAAACACCCCTAATTTGCTGCCCCCGACATTGCTGACACCTACATTATACTTATTAACCCCTAATCTGCCGCCCCCGACATCGCCGACACCTACATTATACTTATTAACCCCTAATCTGCTGCCCCCAACATCGCTGCCACCTACCTACTTTTATTATCCCCTAATCTGCCTCCCCCAACGTCGCCGCCACTATATTAAATTTATTAACCCCTAACCCTAAGTCTAACCCTAACACCCACTAACTTTAATGTAATTAAAATAAATCTAAATAAAACCTACTATTAATAACTAAATAATACCTATTTAAAACTAAATACTTACCTGTAAAATAAACCCTACAATAGCTACAATATAACTAATAGTTACATTGTAGCTAGCTTAGGTTTTATTTTTATTTCACAGGCAAGTTTGTATTTATTTTAACTAGGTAGAATAGTTACTAAATAGCTATTAACTATTTACTAACTACCTAGCTAAAATAAATACAAATTTACCTGTAAAATAAAACCTAACCTGAGTTACACTAACACCTAACATTACACTACAATTAAATAAATTACATAAATTAAATACAATTACCTAAATTACATAAAAAACAAACACTAAATTACACAAAATAAAAAAAGAAATTATCAGATATTTAAACTAATTACACCTAATCAGATAACCCTATCAAAATAAAAAAAATCCCCCCAAAATAAAAAAAACACTAGCCTAAACTAAACTACCAATAGCCCTTAAAGGACCAGTCAACACATTAGATTTGCAGAATCAACAAATGCAAGATAATAAGACAATGCAATAGCACTTAGTCTGAACTTTATATGAGTAGTAGATTTTTTTATAACAAATTTCAAAGTTATGTCTATTTCCACTCCCCTTGTACCATGTGATAGCAATCAGCCAATCACAAATGCATATACGTATAGTCTGTGAATTCTTGCACATGCTCAGTAGGATCTGGTGACTCAAAAATTGTAAATATAAAAGACTGTGCACATTTTTTTTAATGGAAGTAAATTGGAAAGTTGTTTAAAATTACATGCTGTATCTGAATCATGAAAATGTAATTTAACCTGAGTGTCCCTTTAAAAGGGCCTTTTGTGGGGCATTGCCCCAAAGAAATCAGCTCTTTTACCTGTAAAAAAATACAAACAACCCACCAACAGTAAAACCCACCACCCACACAACCAACCCCCCAGATAAAATCCTAACTAAAAAAACCTAAGCTCCCCATTGCCCTGAAAAAGGCATTTGGATGGGCATTGCCCTTAAAAGGGCAGTTAGCTCTTTTGCGGCCCAAAGCCCTAACCTAAAAATAAAACCCACCCAATACACCCTTAAAAAAACCTAACACTAACCCCCTGAATATCGACTTACTATTCTGAAGACCGGACATCCATCCTCAAGGAAGCGGCAGAAGTCTTCATCCAAGCCAGGCGAAGTGGTCCTCCAGACGGGCAGAAGTCTTCATCCATTTCAAGTGCCCAAACCCCTAATCTAAAAATAAAACCCACCCAATAAACCCTTAAAAAAGCCTAACTCTAACTAGTGATGTTGCAAACCTAAAAATTTGGGTTCGCGAACGGAGAACTCAAACTTCCGCAAAAGTTTGCGTACGGGCGAACCGGGCGAACCGCCATAGACTTCAATAGGCAGGCGAATTTTAAAACCCACAGGGAATCTTTCTGGCCACAATAGTGATGGAAAAATTGTTTCAAGGGCACTAACACCTGGACTGTCGCATGCCGGAGGGGGATCCATGGCAAAACTCCCATGGAAAGTTACATAGTTGATGCAGAGTCTGGTTTTAATCCATAAAGTGCATAAATCACCTAACATTCCTAAATTGTTTGGAATACCGTGCTTTAAAACATCATCAAATGTACACTAACACTACTATTAAACAAGATATGAGTGGTGGCACTGGGCAAGTGGGCACAGTATACGCTGTGAGCCTGACACAAAAAAGCAGACTGATGTTTAACAGTCCAAAAAGTTTTTTTTTTTTTTAAATGTACACTTACACTACTATTAAACAAGATATGAGTGGTGGCACTGGGCAAGTGGGCACAGTATACACTGTGAGCCTGACACAAAAAAAGCAGACTGATGTTTAACAGTCCAAAAAGTTTTTTTTTTTAAATGTACACTTACACTACTATTAAACAAGATATGAGTGGTGGCACTGGGCAAGTGGCACAGTATACGTTGTGAGTCTTACACACACACTGGCAGGCAGGCAACTGCAATTAGATTACACAAGCAGACTGATGTTTCACAGTCAAAAAAGTTTTTTTTTTTTAAATTTACACTACTGTTACACCAGATATGAATGGTGGCACTGGGCAAGTGGGCACAGTATACGCTGTGAGCCTGATTCACACGCTGGCAGGCAGGCAGGCAACTGCAATTAGATTACACAAGCAGACTGATGTTTCACAGTCAAAAAAGTTTTTTTTTTTTAAATTTACACTACTGTTACACCAGATATGAGTGGTGGCACTGGGCAAGTGGGCCTGGCACACACGCTGGCAGGCAACTGCAATTAGATTACACAAACAGACTGATGTTTCACAGTCAAAACGTTTTTTTTTTAAATTTACACTACTGTTACACCAGATATGAGTGGTGGCACTGGGCAAGTGGGCACAGTATACGCTGTGAGCCTGACACACGCTGGCAGGCAGGCAACTGCAATTAGATTACACAGGAAAAAAAAAAGCAGACTGATGTCCTAGCCCTTAAAAGGGCTTTTTGGGGTGCTGTCCTTACAGCAGAGATCAGATGAGTCCTTCAGGACTGTAGTGGACACTGAATACACTAGCCTAGCTATCAATTTCCCTATTCAATCAGCAGCAGCTACACTGTCCGTCCTCTCACTAAGAAAGCAGCTTCCAAATGAATCTAAAATGGATGCTGTCCAGGAGGTAGGGGGGTCTGGGAGGGAGTGTCTGCTGCTGATTGGCTGGAATGTGCCTCCTGACTGTGAGGTACAGGGTCAAAGTATTACTCAATGATGACGAATAGGGGGTGGATCAAATATCGCATATGTTCGCCTGCCGCGGCGAATGCGAACATGCTATGTTCGCCGGGAACTATTCGCCGGTGAACAATTCGCGACATCATTAACTCTAACCCCCAAAGATCCACTTACAGTTTTTGAAGACCCGACATCCATCCTCAACAAAGCCGGCAGAAGTCCTCAACGAAGTGGCAGAAGTCTTCATCCAACCGGGCAGAAGTCTTCATCCAACCGGGCAGAGGTCTTCATCCAGACGGCATCTTCTATTTTCATCCATGCGGCGCGGAGCGGGTCCATCTTCAAGACATCCGGAGTGGAGCATCCTCTTCAATCGATGTCTTCTTCCGAATGAGGTTTCCCTTTAAATTAACTATCAGCCAATCGGAATTAAGGTTGAAAAAATCCTATTGGCTGTTGCAATCAGCCAATAGAGTTGAGCTTCAATCCTATTGGCTGATCCAATCAGCCAATAGGATTGAGCTCGCATTCTATTGGCTGTTCCAATCAGCCAGATTTACCGCACGGCTATTGGCTGAGGTGAAAATGTCACCTCTCAAGCCAAACAGCTAAGAACGGCGATCGCTTGAAACAAATAAAGGAGCTTTCTACATGAAGTATCTTATACTTCATAAATAAAAGCCCCCTTTATTTGTTTCAATAGTCAATCCTAGCATTTCACTTTAGCTTCATATTAATTTCATACAAAAAAATCAGCATGTTTAGATGTTGCTAATTCATATAGATTCTAGAACATTTTTGAGCAGTGTCCCTTTCAACCTTTCTTCATGCAATTTTTAACATTTTTAAATAGTGCTTTTTCACAGTTTTTATGTCAGTAACAGGACCTTGTGGATTGCACCCTGAGGTTAGGGTCAGATCCGTCCCGCTGTGCTGTTCTCCCTTCTCCAAATACCGCCAGAGGGCTACAGGGACCAGGTAAGTCAACTAATAGCCCTATTTGCAGTGATTAATCTCTGTAGAGAAGAAACTATTTCACTCCCATGCAAACACCAGAAAAGGTTTAGTGCAGCAGAGATTAAAACACTTTAATGGTCAAGACACAGGGTTTTTATAAAGTGCAAGGTGTCAAATGTAAACATGCAAAAGCCAATTACATAGTTCCCCCTGCTCTCCCCCTTTGTGTCCAGATACCATCTGGCAATAAGGTTTCCTAGGCATGACAGTTAGCCCCGTACCTTTTATGTCCGATAATTTTAACGGTGAAGCACCTGGCTTCTAGAGAGAGCACCTCCAAATGTTTGGTATAGTTTGGTTGCATTCCGGTCACATGGTGTGAGAGCGACAAGCCTTTTTTGTGTTTACCTGATGCCTACAAGGTAGCATGGCCAGGATTGGTAGTTGGTATCATGGGTACGATAAAATACATCCTGATGGCTAGAAAAATTATCTAAAAAGGGTGCTTTTGTGAAGGGATGGTGTACAATAGGGCAGAAAGAAAAAGAAATAAAGGGACTTGTGGCTACGAACCATCTTTTTTAAACCCTTGAGTGGCTGGGCTAAAAAAGAATCAACAGGCTTTGTGTCACAATGTCGTATTAATTATTGTACTTAAATTTATGTTTGGTTTAAAAATAATGTTTTATTGAAGTCCATGTCTGGAGGGAGCTATGCTGCTTGATATTGGGCAAGATTGTCTTTATTGAGATTTTGCATATAAAAAGATCTCTGTTGGAAACTTCCGGTGGGCGTGTGCTCTGAACAGTCGCAGTGAAAAGGAGCTCAGTTCGACTGACAGAGAGAAGAGACCTAAACATCTTTTTGCAAGCCCAGACGCCTCGATCCATTGGCAGGATACGCTTCTAAACCTGTCAGAAAAGCATTAGAGGCAGGAGCAAACCATCCAGCTCCCCCATCGGACAGCAAGCAAGCGGGCACCACTGGAGGGCGGATATTGGAGACAAATTGAGCCACAGAGTCAACAGGGGTCAGGGGGCCCCCACAGAACATATTGTGAGTACTTGTGGAGCTTATACTCCCTCATTAAGCAAAGGAGAAAGAAGCCGCAGTAACAAGCTATAACAGCAGTAAATTGGCGTGAAAAGCCGCCATCTTGTGCACTAACCTCCGTGCAATTACAGACAAACAGGCCCTTTGAAACACAGAGGAGTGGTTGCTCCCTTAACACTAAAGAAGCCAACGCTATAGGACAGTGGAAAAACATAGACGGGTTTATAGTAAACCACTGCCTTTACTTAAAATTAATTAGCCATATAAAGCATAAGTCACTCGAGGGGAGAAAGGCACATACAGTATCAATAGAGCCCGAGAGGGGATTTATAAGGAAGCATTTTTACAGACACGAAAACTTGGTTCCAAAGTTAAGCCTAATACTTCAGGAGAGACAATTCTCTTTGTGGCACCTGCATTTACATGCAGGAGATTCAAGATAAGAAAACTCATTTATATTACACGCTAAGCAGCATGTTGGAAGGGTGATCTAACACTACCTTATCAGTCTAACACTTAAACGATACTCTAAATCCTCCTGAGACACAGAATATTGTGGACGACTCAGAATAGGTACCCAACTTCTGCACCCCACGTCCCCATTCTCCACATAGAAGGAAGCTCATAAGGAAAAGGCACACTAGATAAAATCCTGAGTACCACCCCCCCCCCCCCTCTGCTCATGGAAGACCCTTCATAAGTATACAGAGAGATCATTCACTTTGACCTACTTTCTACTCAAATCTATTAGCCTGTTGGGATATATCATCATATTCAGCCTATAGGAGTGTCCTTTGTTTCAGACCTGTCTGTATGCAAAAATATTATTCACTATATAACAAACAGACTGATAGGATGTCTGGAAAACAGAAACAGTCAGAAGACAAAAATACCATGCAGAAATACATGAGGTGCCACAAACACAAACAGAAGCCTTGGAAAGTTCTCTGCAACTTTTGGCACTCTTCTTGCCTAAGATTGAACAGCTCCAGACTGGCATGGACACTTTGTCCACTGACTTTAAAGTCTTCTCTACACGCCTAAGTATTGTGGAACAGAAGGTGGTGGTAGGAGAGGAAAGATACAGAGAAACATTCTCATCTATTATCACTCTTCAGAAGCAAAACAAGATGTTGCAGGCAAAGCAAGAAGACCTTGAGAACAGGTCAAGAAGGAACAATATCGGATAGTTGGACTACCTGAAACAGTTCCACCTAGAGCATTGATGGACTTTGGGGAAAACATTCTACCCAACATACTTAAAATTCCTTCATCCAGTGTTCCATGTACTGCCGAGAGGGCTCACAGAGTTGGCTTCTCCACACAAGACAACAGCCCTAACACTGCCCCCAGACAAGTCATGATATGCTATTTAATTTTCAAAGATAAAGTGCTCCTACTATGGGCATACAGACAAACACCATCCTTCTCATACGAAGGCAAAAGGATATACATCTTACAAGACTATTCAGCAGAAGTGGCCAAAAAGAAAAGAGAGTTTTCCCCATATTGCAGAAATCTGATAGCCCAAGGAGAATCGGTGGCCCTCCTGTACCCAGCTCAGCTGAGACAGCAGACACCTCAAGGCACAAAGATATTTGAGACACCAAAGCACCTACAATTGTTCCTAGATCAAACAAAGCATAGCAATGACCATCCGGCAGTAATCCACCAGGAAGATGAAGGGGCAACCCTAACCAAATCCCAAAACCGAAAAATGTAACATGACAAGATATGTAGGACTACTTGGTCATTTCAGTTTGAATAGAGGGCCATTAGGAACTCTGAGTGGTCCAGGCCACTCTTTACATATCCTTTTTTGAAAGAAGAAGGGGGGGGGCTGTTGTGTGATTGTTAATTTAATTGCACTGTATTTATATCAGTTGATGTCTAAACTGTTGACAAGGTTAGTTTTCTTACGTTCAGCCTCGGCTGAAAAGGTTCTTTTTAATCGTTAAAACTTAAAATAGTTGTTTATATCTGTTTTCTACTACCAGGCTTTAATAACCAACCCAAGAGGAAAGGGGCTTATACGATTGCACTCTCTCTCCCTGGAATATTCAACCGTGAGTAAGACACACACACTACCATAACTGGGGATTCCTCTAGACACACCTAACAATATTATAAAGGGTTGTACCTCATTAGCATTCAGATATGAAAATAATTTCCTGGAATGTGGGGGGGGATAACATTATAAGATATCTCAGAAACCAGCACTCAGTCATAGCTATACTAGAAGAGACTCATCTAAATTGTATAGAGCCGCAAAAACTAAAACAGGGTTGGATGGGAGAGGTAATACACACAAAATATGAAGGAAAGTGTGCCAGAGGAATAGCCATTCTTTTCCGGAAAAATTTAGATTACGTCATTGAAAAACAAATCCTAGATCTGGAAGGTAGATTTGTTCTTATCAAATTAAAATAGGAAAACAGATACATCATTATCGGAGGGGGGGGGGGGGTGCTATGGCTCTCACACACAAAAGAAGGAATTTTGGAGTTCCTTCAACACAACACTATTAAACTTTTCTGACTCACTTATAGTTCTGGGGGGGGGGCTATATTAATAAAAAAAATAAAACACCAGCGGATAGGTTCCAGAATTCTAGTACAGACATTAATCCCAACAGGCTACATACCTATGCAAAAAGAGACTCTCTTATCATTTCTAAATTCAAACACTCCTTAGCATTGACTGATATCTGAAGATACAGGCACCCTGAGGTGAAAGAATACGCATAAGACTCCTTCTCATTTATTGACTTTTTTCTGATCCCCACTATAATTGGACTGGACATAACAGACACAGAAAATTGACCTCACCACTATCTCTGACCACGCAGCCATCAGCCTAAAAATAAACTGCAAACCTAGAAGAGAGAGAATCTGTTGGTGGTTCTTCCCGACATACCTTTATGGAGATTTAAATTTTTAAAGATTTCTAATGGGTGAGTGAAACAAATACACAACTCTAAACATATCCCACAGAAACAACACCTTATTATTCTGGGAGGCAAGCAAGGCAGTGATAAGGGGGGGGGGGTGATAACTTCATATTCAGCAGGCAAGCTGAAAAAGAAAAAACAGAGAGAGGAAAACTAAGGTGCTAAATGCTAGGAAAAAATATTTATGTACCCCAAACCTAACCACAAAAAAGAAGTACACTGACGTTAAGTCCCTAAGAGACATGACGCTGAAACAAGACGCAGTTAGAGCAATGACAGCCCTACAGCAGAAATATTATAGATATGGCAATAAAACTAAAGTTTTCCAAACCAAATAAATGTATAAATGCCATCAAAGCAAATGATACCCAACAGAAATTCAAAAAGCCTTTGGGAAATACTATCAAACATTCTATAGGGGACAAAAAATAGATGAATCCCAACAAGAAATGTTCTGGCAATACATACAAAACCCCAAAATCTCAGAGGAACACTTACAAGCTCTAAACTCACCCATTACAGAAGTAGAGCCATTGAAGACATTAAATGCACTACCACTCGAGAAGACCCCGGGTCCTGACAGGCTACCGGGGGAATATTAAAAACTCCTACAGAGAGAAATAGCCCCTACCCTTACCGCACTATACAATAAGATTATAATGGGAGATGTTGACCTTACAGCTAGATTCACAGAGGCACATGTATGTGTTCCCCAATCATATAGACCAATATCCCTTATGAATTTGGACTACAAGCTGCTAACTAAAATTCTAGTGGATAGATTGGTGCTGACCTTACCAACCCTGATACATAAAGACCAGAGTTTTGTAAATGGGAGGACCTCGGTAATGAATATCTGCAAACGTCAATACATACTAACACACTTTTGGAATAAACAAGGGGGGAGGAAGGAAGAGGACAATCCCGAATCATGTGCTCTACTAGTGGACGTGGAGAAGGCCTTTGACAAGGTCCTTTGGGACCACCTTTTCTATACTTTGGATACATTTGGAATCACTGGCCTATTTGTGCGCATAATCAAACTATTATATTCAAACTCAAGGGCGTCAATTCTGATTAACGGAGCCCCTTCTTTGCCCTTCCCATTGGAGAGGGGTGCTATACAGGGGTGCCCGCTGTCCCCTTTTCTCTTTGATCTGTTCATCGAACCACTAGCCATATAAAATTGTACAGAAACAGAGGGCCTGTGGGTTGGAGGAGTTCAGTGCCACTTGTCTCTCTTTGGTGATGATATGATACTGTACATTCAGAACCCAAGACAAAATATTCACAAAATCATGCAAATCATACACCAATTTGGCCTAATCTCAGGATACAAAGTCAACAATGGCAAATCAGAACTAATTTGGCTACAAAATCATTCCACTCAAAAATCTTTGCCCTATAATTTAAGACTATATCTCACTCTTTCAAATGCCTTGGAATTAAACTGTGAAAAAAATCCCAAAGAATGGTACCATCTCAACTACCAGCCCTTAATTAAAGACCTACAAGATACCATGCTTATGTGGGTGAAACTCCCACTAACAGTGTCAGGCAGAATAGGCCTTATAAAAGTGGTTATGTTCCCTAAAATTCTCTACCTGTTTCAAATGATACCTGAAAACATACACAAAAAACGGATCTCAGGATCCTTAATAAATCAATGTTCTCCTTCATCTAGTCGAAAAGAAAACACAAAAAACATTTCCAGAGAATGTTTGCTGATGTGAGTTCAGGCGGCTTGGCAATTCCGAATCTGGAAGCCAATTGCTGGGCAGCCCAAATTAAATATGTCCAAAATTGGTTAACAGGCAAAAATCTTTTCACACTACCTAAACTTGAAGAGCAAGCGATAACTCCTTTGTCTCTAAAAGCGCTCCCACGCATGACAGTTACACAAACAATCAGATACCTTGCAAACTACCCACTATTACACCACCCATTACAAGCCTAGAGGAAGGTATGCAAGAAACTTAACTTTAACCACCAATTCACCAGATATCTTCCTTTGAAAGGTAACCCAGAGTTCCCGGCAGGGATAGACTCAAAGGCGTTTGGGGTATGGAAGACGCAAGTATTAAGTACAGTATCCCAAGTCATAAATAGTCTAGATTCCAGAGTGAAAACATTCACAGACTTGCAAACACAATTTGAACTACCGCACACACACCACTTTGCCTACTTTCAAATGAGATACTATGTCAATAACCTGCTCCATCACAACAACATTTCTGACCAAAATCTTGACATTGATAAGTTATTTCACAAAACGGAACATGGAATAACATCCATATCCCCAGCATATAAACTCATTACAAAACAGACCAACGAACAAATCTCAAATTACATTAGTAGTAGCTGGGCAAATACTTTGAACACAGAGATCACACCAATCATGGTACAACAAAGCATACAGCAGTCAAGAAAGGCTACTCTATCACCAGCTATTCGAGAATCTCACACTTGATTGTTACAAAACGCGTACATTCCACCTAAAATGTTTAAAAAATGGAAACCAGACAAAGAGGGCTCATGCCTGAAATGTAGGGCATCAGAGGCGGACCTATCACACATGTTATGGAACTGCCCCAAATTAAGAAAGTTCTGGGGTATGATAGCCCACTGGACAAACACTACATTTCATATTGATGTTGAATTTCTCCCCCAGACGATAGTATATCTCACCAACACCAAGCCACTACCCAAAGCTATAAGACAGTTGATCTGTAATGTAGTCTTGCAAGCCAGAAAGTTAATATTCAGCAATTGGCTGCACAGTTCAACCCCCACACTTGCACAACTTAAATCCAACATGCGGAAACAGGTCACATACGAACAGGCAGACACACTAAGACATATGCAGGGAAGAACCAAACCATTTATGAGGAAATGGGAACCCTATATACTCAGTCTGAACAAATCTATGCAAAAACAACTTCTGTACCCCCTTAGAAATACAGAATGGAGACTGCTATACACAGACAGAAAACAGGGACAAGCCGATACAATATAATTTCACAACACAATGGTTGGTGTGTCGGTACTCAAGTAGAGAGGCAATCAGGTCATTCGGGAAAGTATTGTTATTGGAGTCTGTTATGTTTTGGTTAACTTTTCTATTGTGTTTAGTACATATGTATATAACCCAGCTAGAGAAGCAGAACTACGGGTGGACAGACTGGGGAGGGGAGGAAAGTCAGGAGGGGGGGGGAAGGAAAAAGTGAAGGAGATGTTATGATATAAATGGATGCAAGGACTCTGAACACAAACTCTTACCCTAAGGAACAAAGTCCATATCCTAACAGAGACTATCATTGAATAACACCGGAAAATTAGACTTGAATTGTAAAATGGTCTCTTTTGGTTGTATAATCAATTATGTGGTGAATGTTCATGACATTTCCTAATAAATAAAGTCTTTTTTAAAAAAAAAAAAAAAAAAAAAGGATCTCTGTTACAAAGTACCTTTTTAGATTTTAGCTCAACAATCTGCGTTAAATGTAATGGTGAAATATAGGGAAACTGAAATACTTTAGCTGAATTATTGAAATTGGCATAAAGTACAGCAGCTGACAGTGTTGTAACTGGCATATAGTAACAACAGCTGATATAGTGTCATTTGCATAAGTTATTTGACAAGACTATAAGTACTACTTAATGCCACAGAAAAAAATATAAGAATCTAATGTGTTCCTCAAAAAAGTGCACAAGTAATATGTTCGTTTTTTGTTTGTTTTTATATAAAGAAAAGTCAGTTTCTTTCTTAGGTTACAAGAATACTGATTTTGTAGCATGTGTTTTCTGATATGTTTTACTCATGACTAGAAAACAGAAGTAATTAAATCATGTGCAACTTTGGGGCTTCTGGATAATAGTCGAATGTCAACATACAAGGATTAAAAGGACATTCCGGTCAAAATTTAATTGCACATAGATGAATTATATCTTTGAACAGAAGCATATTTTCAATATCGATTTATAGGCAAAAATGCTTCTATTAAAAGTTATCACTGTTTAAGTGTTAACATTTTTCTCTGCACGTGCATGTGAAGCATAGCTAGATATTCTCAGTGCACCAATATTTTAAATACTACGGCTGCTCAAAGCACAAATGGGGCTTGTATTATGTCAGCAATTAAGACATTGAGTAATTACCAGATGGTATTTAACAACAAATCAGTAAAGAACTGATGAAAGAGTACAAATGTAGCACTCATGAACGTTATGAGATAATATTATTAACATTTAAGGAAAGAAGAAATATAAAACATAACTTTTACTATTATGGTTAAAAACTAAGGGTATGCAAATAACTTTAAAATATGCACATGCCTACTATAATTGGGCTCTATCAATATATAGACCCTATCACAATGAAAAACCCTGTTAGGGTCTCAAAATTGTCTCATAGGTAGACAACTGAGAATAATAATGACCACTGTTGTAATATCCACCATATGCTAATATATGTAGCATTCACATAGGTAGGATGCTGATAATAGGTAATGTGTTCTTATAAAGACTTGTGCCATAAAGTTAACCTTTACCATAAAGTTAACACAAATTTGTGTGAGGCATTTGGGTGGTTAAAATACTCGACACCTATACCTGGTAGTTTACCGTATTAATACATTTGTCTAGAAATATCAGAGACCTGTACCGTTGAGTTTACCATTGATTGCAGCTGCCAGATACTTTTTGGAGTGCCCCATAAAGATACTTGGTTACAGTTATATATAAAGCATCTGCATTGTGGGTTACTGGGAGCTTATACCTGGTTTACCATATTGATGCACATCCTGGGAATACCAGAAACCTATACCTTTTAGTGTACCGTTTATTGTGACTTATAAATATATAATGAGAAAGTACTCCACTTTGGGTGTTTGGTGCCAAATGTATGGTATTCACATTAATAGAATATTGGAAAGTCTATACCTAGTAGATTGTGTTAATATATTCTCTGGAAATAACCAAGACCTATACCATTTAGTTAACTGTTAATTATGACTTTCAAGTATACCTATACCTATACCTGTGGTTACCAGGTTAATACACAGGTCTGGAAATACCAGACATCTATACCAGTTAGTTTACAGTTAGTAACAACTCCAGATATGAGCCACACTCCTCAATTTCGTAAACATGGCTATTACTATTGAATATGCTTAGCTATAAAGGCCTTGGCCTGATTGGCATTCTGAAACTGCGGTGAGGTGAATCCTCAGAGCGGTCTATATAACAAAAAGTGTCTATCAATTATCGTAAGTAAATTTAGTAGACATGGCGATTAAAAACTTGAAAAAAAACACACAAGTAATGGAGAGGGGGACGCCACTGACGCATTTTGCCGTGGTGGCTGTATCAAAGGGCAGTCTCACTCTGTCCTTGTGAGGTTTAAATACCCTATGTTGTAAACGGATTGGCTGAATCTAGAGGCTTGGCTTATTTCTGGACCAGTGATTGGATATAACGGTGTGGCAGTCCTTATGGTGTATTCCGATTGGTTGGTTCTACGTTATTCATTCCATTTATACTTAAGATTGATTAAAACCAAATCTATACTCGTTTTCAATTGTTGTATGTATACTGATTACCAGAATTACATAACATGCAATCTCTAATTTACTTATCTGTTTATAACACAGATACATACAAACATTCCAATCACTTGAGCTGATACACATAATTTCCTCTTATCACTTTATGCTTAATTTATTTATCTGTTTATAACATAGATACATGCACACATCTCAATCACTTGAGCTGATAGCACTCACATCAGTCCAAACCCCCTCGTTCATTTAGTGATTCAGGGTTCCTAACCAAGTTTAACCTCTATTTTTGTCCTATGTTCAATACAGTCCCCATGGTCACAAAATAACATATTTATTATTCCCATCATGTAATTCATTTAAGATAGCCAAAATAGGAAAAAAACCTGTGATTCCATGGGTTATGAGAATATATTTAAAAAAAATACCAGGTCCAACAATTCCTAATAATATTTTTATGGTCATAACAAATTCATACTCATTTGTTTACATAATATTTAATTTATTTGAAGAAGGTGAATTTCAAGTCATAAGAACATATATCACAAATATTAAGTTCCATTACATGTTCTTCATACCACATAACTAAGAGTTATGATATAATACAGACTCAGCCAAGTATAGACATAAAGTGAATTAAATTATATGTCATAGTATTAATCAATGCCAGAATAAACTTCTTTGATGGTATCAATGAGAATCATACATACAGTATGTGGTATATGTTAGAAATGATTCCTATTTGGAAGGCACAATACATATAGGAATGATTTTACAAATGGAAATATACAAGATACAAGATGTGTTTGATACATTCTCACAGATGGATTGTTTCTTATTGGTGACTGTGGTGACAGACAGTGGCATTGACCAATCATAATGTGTGATACGTGTCTGTGGACACATACAGGATATATTTCTGACACTTATGCCAAGTAATTTTAAACGGAGTCAAAACGAGCAATATGCAGATATATATTTGATCTAAATCTACACACCTTTCACATTGCATAGAGAGATATTTCATTCAAAAGCAAGATCGCATGGATATTATGTAGCAATCACAAATACACTATGATCCTTTACAGCTGTGGAATCCAATAGCAAAGAAGAATCACGTACACTGTGATGATTGACAGCCATACGATCCAATAGTAAAGATATTATGTACCAATCACAAATACACTATGATGCTTGACAGCTGTAGGATCCAAAAGCAAAAAAGAATCACGTACACTGTGATGACTGACAGCCATGCGATCCAATAGTAAAGAAGAAACATAGATATTTCATCCATGACAACTGACCTATTAGATATAGTATCAAACAAGTATAAAACGACATATTAGAGATTGCATGTTATGTAATTCTGGTAATCAGTATACATACAACAATTGAAAATGGGCAAAGATTTGGTTTTAATCAATCTTAAGTATAAACGGAATGAATAACGTAGAACCAACCAATCGGAATACACCATAAGGACTGCCCCACCGTTATATCCAATCACCGGTCCCGAAATAAGCCAAGCCTCTAGATTCAGCCAATCCGTTTACAACATAGGGTATTTAAACCTCACGAGGAAAAAGTGAGACTGCCCTTTGATACAGCCACTACGGCAAAACGTGTCAGTGGTGTCCCCCTCTCCCTTTCTTGTGTGTTTTTTTTCATGTTTTTAATCGCCATGTCTACTAAATTTACTTTCGATAACCGATAGACACTTTTTGTTATATAGACCGCTATGAGGATTCACCTCACCCCAGTTTCAGAACGCCAATCGGGCCCAGGCCTTTATAGCTAAGCATACTCAATAGTAATAGCCATGTATACGTAATTGAGGAGTGTGGCTCATATCTGGAGTTGTTACTAATGGTAAACTAAATGGTATAGATGTCTGGTATTTCCAGACCTGTGTATTTATACGGTAACTTACAAGTATAGGTATAGATATATTTGAAAGTGGCTCATATCTGAAGTTGTTACTAACGTTAAACTAACTGGTATAGATGTCTGGTATTTCCAGACCTGTGTATTAATACGGTAACCCACAGGTATAGGTACCAGTATATTTGAAAGTAGCTCAAACCTGTGTATTAACCTGGTAACCACAGGTATAGGTATACTTGAAAGTCACAATTAACGGTTAACTAAACGGTATAGGTCTCGGGTATTTCCAGATAATATATTAACACAATCTACTAGGTATAGACTTTCCAATATTCTATTAATGCGAATACCATACATTTGGCACCAAACACCCAAAGTGGAGTACTTCATCATTATATATTTATAAGTCACAAAAAACGGTACACTAAAAGGTATAGGTTTCTGGTATTCCCAGAATGTGCATCAATACGGTAAACCAGGTATAAGCTCCCAGTAACCCACTATGCCAGGGATGTCCAAACTTTGCTCTCCAGAGGTTTTGGAACTACATTTCCCATGATGCTCAGCTAGATAAAATGCTGGCTGAGCATCATCGGAAATGTAGTTCCAAAACCTCTGGAGAGCAAAGTTTGGACACCCCTGCACTATGCGGATGCTTTATATATAACTGTAACCAAGTATCTTTATGGGGCACTCCAAAAAGTATCTGGCAGCTGCAATCAATGGTAAACTCAACGGTACAGGTCTCTGATATTTCTAGACAAATGTATTAATACGGTAAACTACCAGGTATAGGTGTCGAGTATTTTAACCACCCAAATGCCTCACACAAATTTGTGTTAACTTTATGGTAAAGGTTAACTTTATGGCACAGGTCTTTATAAGAACACATTACCTATTATCAGCATCCTACCTATGTAAATGCTACATATATTAGGAATCGAGTATCATTCACGCATGCATTTCACCTAATTTTGATCTGGTGGATATTACAACAGTGGTCATTATTATTCTCAGTTGTCTACCTATGAGACAATTTTGAGACCCTAACAGGGTTTTTCATTGTAATAGGGTCTATATATTGATAGAGCCCAATTATAGTAGGCATGTGCATATTTTAAAGTTATTTGCATACCCTTAGTTTTTAACCATAATAGTAAAAGTTATGTTTTATATTTCTTCCTTCCTTAAATATTAATAACATTATCTCATAACGTTCATGAGTGCTACATTTGTACTCTTTCATCAGTTCTTTACTGATTTGTTGTTAAATGTATGACCAGTACAAGCACCACTCCCTAGTAAATCATTATTACAAACAAATACATAAAGGGGAACGTTTGTAAACCCAAGTAGTGCCATTGCTATTTATTGTGATAATTACCAGATGGTACAAGCACCTTAGGCTCTCTGAGCAAATACTGGCCTAGATTTGGAGTTTGGCGGTAGCCGTGAAAACCAGCGTTAGAGGCTCCTAACGCTGGTTTTAGGCTAACTCCGGTATTTGGAGTCACTCAAAAAAGGGTCTAACGCTCACTTTTCAGCCGCGACTTTTCCATACCGCAGATCCCCTTACGTAAATTGCGTATCTTATCTTTTCAATGGGATTTTTCTAACTCCGGTATTTAGAGTCGTGTCTGAAGTGAGCGTTAGAATTCTAACGACAAAACTCCAGCCGCAGAAAAAAGTCAGTAGTTAAGAGCTTTCTGGGCTAACGCCGGTTCATAAAGCTCTTAACTACTGTACTCTAAAGTACACTAACACCCATAAACTACCTATGTACCCCTAAACCGAGGTCCCCCAACATCGCCGCCACTCGATTAAATTTTTTTAACCCCTAATCTGCCGACCGCCACCTACGTTATACTTATGTACCCCTAATCTGCTGCCCCTAACACAACCGACCCCTGTATTATATTTATTAACCCCATATCTGCCCCCCACAACGTCGCCGCCAGCTACCTACAATAATTAACCCCTAATCTGCCGACCGCAAAGCGCCGCCACCTACATTATAGCTATGTACCCCTAATCTGCTGCCCCTAACACCGCCGACCCCTATATTATATTTATTAACCCCTAATTTGCCCCCCTCAACGTCGCCTTCACCTGCCTACACTTATTAACCCCTAATCTGCCGAG